>NC_048311.1:23023689-23323689 GCF_013100865.1 Trachemys scripta elegans
AGTATCAGGGGGTAGCCGTGTTAGTCTGTATCTACAAAAACAACAAAGAGTCTGGTGGCACCTTAAAGACTAACAGATTTATTTGGGCATAAGCTTTCGTGAGTAAAAACCTCACTTCTTCGGATGCATCCGAAGAAGTGAGGTTTTTACTCACGAAAGCTTATGCCCAAATAAATCTGTTAGTCTTTAAGGTGCCACCAGACTCTTTGTTGTTTTTGTAGATACAGACTAACACGGCTACCCCCTGATACTAGATAATACTTAGTACCCTGCACTCAAATCAGGACTGCACTAGAAGACCTCTCAAGGTCCCTTCCAGTCCTATGTTTCCATAAAGCACTCGAAACAGCTGTAGGAAACACAGCAGGCTGGTTGGTGGAGCCCAGGTGAATGCATTTTCTGTAATATGTTTTATTAGCATTTTCATAAATTATTAGATGATGAAAAAAGTCTCACAATTCCACTCATTGTACATTCTCTAACTCAGTAAGTCCTTCAAGAGTTTCGATGGACGAGGTCATCTGTGTGTTCCTTTGTAGTATGTGTGGTGTTAGGTGTTTATACTTTGAGGGCCCTCTGCTGGCCATACAGCAGTGGACAGTAGCACCATTTCAGTCTAAATCATAGCATTTTAGGATTACAAGGGACCACAAGGGTGATCTAGTTCAGTGTTTCTCAATGACTGGTCTGTGGACTGGCGCCTGTCCCTGACATCTCCCTGATATAATTTAGGAAGGCAGCAAGCCTGTCCCTGGTATCAAAAAGGTTGAGAAACACTGATATATAGTCTAACCCCAGGCCACAAAAATCCTACATTGGCAGAAGCTCTTGGAGTTTTGAGGATATTTTTTCCTCATTTCTTGGTGCCAACTGGTGGATTTAAATTTTTTTTTAACCTGGAATAAATTTCTCTCCAGATTATAACAATTTGAAGGCAGGTCAAATTTTAGGACTTAGGCAGGTTGAACAATTGCTCTTTAATTGTGATACTAATACTTTATTATAAATACATGAATGAACAAAGCCTCACAATATGCTGGAGAAGCAAGCAAACATTATTATCCACTACTTACATATGAAGAAGTTCAGGAACAAAGAGGTTAAGTGAATTGTTTAAGGTCACATTGTGAGTCAGTGACAGAGCTGGAATTAGAATTCAGTAGCTCATGGTTCCCAGCCCAGTGCTTAGTTCAAGGGCTTTGCTAATCTCTTATGTAGTTTTATGAAGTAGTTCAAGGAATTAATATCAGGTATATGTTTCAATACCGGTAAAAACTTTTGGGAAAAAATTGTACACTTGCTGATAAAAATTGGTTTATAATGAAAGATCCCTAAAAAATGAAATGATGAGCTCCAATTTGGACCTATTATATTCATATATGAATAATATGGGCTAATTTCTATACTATTTTAACATCAGAGACAGAAACAGAGAAACTTAGATTTGAAAAAGTGTTAGATACTCCATATTCCACAATTTTCATCAGCTATTTCAAAATTGTTTTGGAGAATGCCACCATAGAAATTTTCTGCAGATTGCTATGAGCTACTGGCTTTCTCTGAGTTTTAATGCTATAATGAACTGTATCGCCTGAACTAATATTCATGTTTATATCGCTAAGGTTACAAAGTCTATCAAATTAGCAAATACTATTTAAAAAAATGCAAGAGCTAATCAGGTAGAGAAGATCTAACTAATAGCTAACTAATATCTAACTAATAACTAATAACTAATATGCATCCGAAGAAGTGGGCTGTAGTCCACGAAAGCTTATGCTCTAATAAATTTGTTAGTCTCTAAGGTGCCACAAGTACTCCTGTTCTTCTTTTAACTAATAGCTATTCCTTTAATTTCCACTGGAGAGCAGCAGAGGCTCATACTGTATTTTCATTTGGCCTGGTCCTGAACAATTGCTGTACTTAAGACTTGTGTGTTGCATTGTGTATTTAGATACATCAGATCAGTGGGGTTGCATAGATGTCAGTCTAGTTATGACAAGTAGATCCAAGCTACAAGGTGTGTACCCAGACTGGAACTTTCCCAATATTCAGAGTTATACAGTTGTAGGTTTTTAACTCCGACCACTATAAAGTAGGGGCCAGAGTCACTAACTTAGGATCCAGACCTGAACTCTCCTAAAAATTGAGGGGAGGTGTTCACTTCCAGGGTTTTGGGTCAGGCCTGTCTCATAAAATGTCAGCTATTTCTAGGTGGCATACAAGAGACTTTAAACAATTTGATCAACACTCCGTTGTTATATCGTGTAGACCTGTGTCACACTTTCACTTTATATGCTGTTCATTCACTGACTATCCTGTGGTGTGACCATTCCTCCTCACCTTCACTTCTTCCTTTCTTCCCACTATCAGCTCGTTCCAGAAAGCTACAGTCTCTCTTATTTGGATTCATTATATAATTGTATACTTACCTAAAATACAATGAAAACTTGTAATCAGGAAAAAAATGTGTTGGTACAGTACATTATAATTATAAATACAGCACACTTTTATAGCATGTTGTGTACTATATATTGCTCAACATTCTGTCCTAATCATGGATTAGTCTCAGAAGTGGCAAAGAGAACCCTGGTTTAATGAGTTTAAATGATTTGGCAAAGATCACACAACAAGTCTGTGGTAAAACTAGAAATAGAACCCAGTTCTCATGGCAGGTTCTGTGCGTTAATCATTAAATCATGCTTTCTTTTTTTAAAATTCTACTTAATGATGTAAATAACATACTGATAGCATACCTCTTTAGGCACCCATTCCTGCAGACACTTACTCTGACTTCAACTGTTGTTTTTCCTGAGGAAGGATTGCAGGATCAGGCTCTATATCAATAATATGAATATCTTAAATAAAGTTGTACTGAAATTATAGAAAAATTTGTTATAGACTATAACAAAATGAGATATGAGGAAAATATTCAGCTTTTAAAATAACCTTTAAGATAAATATGCTAGAACAAGCAGGACTTTGTATTTTGTAGTATCTTTCAATAAATTAAAAAAAAAAAAGGAAAATTTAGAAGATCACAGCCATGGTGAAACCAGAAAAAAAGAGAACTGAATACTAATAAACATATGTGTATACAGGACCACCCATGAGATGCATCTATTTACACCAGGCTTATGTTTGGCCCATTGTAACCAGAAATAAAGATAGATGTGGATTTCGGACAGAGTAAACTGCTATAGGGAAAAAGAAGAAATAGGGAGCAAAAGTCCACGTCTTTGAAGATGATAGCTTTATTCCAGATTGTTGCTAAGGTCTTGAGAAAGGAAGTCAAATCTACCCAACTTTTCTATCAAGAAAAGCCAGGAAGTGGATCTTAGAAAGTTTGTCTCAGTCTCAGAAATAGACTCAGAACAAGATGGGGAACAGACTTTTCCCACTAAAAGAAGCAAAGGGAGAGCCTGCCCATTAACTTCCCTTTAGCAGAGCATTTTGGGAATGGGAGAAACCTGGGAACTTGTATATTACAGTCTTTTCTATTGCTCAGTTAGTGCTGGGGGCAAAAAAACAATCGCAGGAAAGAAGGTGTTAGCTCAAACAGCTGTTGGAGATCTGCAGGTAGCATTTTCGTATATAAAAAAGCATATTGATTCATGTAAGGGGAAGAATTAAACCAGTAAGACTTTGGACAGTTGGCTTCTATATAACTTTCTGTATCTACTGATTTAATAAAAATCACTATGTCTAGGGAACATTTCCCTCTCTATCTTTCTCTATCCTACAACTTCTGTGGTATGTGCAGAAATTCTGACCCATTGCTATGACTGATGAGATTCAGCAGCAAGGAGAATATTAATTTAAAAACAAAGGCTAAACATAGGCTAAAAACAAGTCTTGAATCAATGTTTAACAGAGAGATATATGGAACAATTACAATTACTTGTAAAATTCTTATAAGACCTTATAAAACCTTGAAGCTGCGCGAGCTAGGTATATATATATATATACCTAAGTACTCCAGCCCCACCCCCGTCCCGTTTTTTCACACTTTCTATTTGGTTACCCTACTAGTAAGAGCCTTTTATAACCTGACTTGCCTTGGCTTTAAAATGACCTGTAGGATTTAATCTGCCTTTGTAAGGCAAAAATTCTGCTTCTGTGCAAGTCTGATTGACAAACTCAGTGGCTTGTGGGGCTGGAGTACTTACCACTTGGATACAACTATCCAAACAGAGGTACTTAAAATAGTTTTTTTTTGCGTAGAGGAGAAGAAAAATACATTACCTGTCAGGGCAGTTATTGAAGGGTTGAAAACAAGGAATAGATACATTAGAGAGGGGAATTTTCCCCACTGCAAATAAATTGTGGAAAATCAGAGGTTGTGGGCATAAAAATACTTCATTGGACTTACATTTTATGTAAAAGGAAAGAAGAAAGCATATATCAGGATATGAGATGGGAGTTAAAGGTCTGATGAAAAAAGGATCAAGGGCATCCGCAGGAAAATAAAAAGGTACTAGAAATAAAAATCCAATTAGTGGATTAAAGGTAAAAGGCCAAGGTATAAATAAAAGGGTTCTAAGAAAGGATAGTGAAAGGATCAGAACAGGACGAGGTGAGGAGGCTAATACTATGCAATTGGGAAGGGAGGTTACAAAAGGAGAATATAAAAGAATGAAGTGAAATGAGAGATAAATATACAAGTGAGAAAGGTCTAAACATGCAGGGATAGAAGGGAAGAACCTTACCACTTTATTTCACCATTTCCAGAGAGTAGTTTTCAGTGGTTCACAGTCAAACTAGAAGGGATCAATTCTGGGTCCAGTTCTGTTCAATATCTTTGTTGATAATTTAGATAATGGCATAGAGAGTACACTTAATCTGCAGACAATACCAAGATGGGAGGGCGTACAAGTGCTTTGGAGGATAGGATTAAAATTCAAAATTATCTGGACAAACTGGAGAAATGGTCTAAAATAAACAGAATGAAATTCAATTGAGAACAAATGCAAAGTACTCCACTTAGGAAGGAACAATGAGTTGCACACATACAAAATCGGAAATGACTGCCTAGCAAGGCGTACTGCAGAAAGGGATCTGGGGCGGGGGGGGGGGGGGGTGGTGGTGTCACAAGCTAAATAAGTCAACAGTGTAACACTGCTGTAAAAAAAGCAAGCATCATTCCGAATGTATTAGCAGGCATGTGATTAGGCCTCAACTCTTGTACAATGGACAAACTGGAGAAAGTCCAGAAAAGAGTATATCTATAATCTATAACACTTCCCCATGTAGACACAACTGCATGCGTATGACTGGCGGAGCACAGGGCGGTGTAGGGTGACCAGATAGAAAGTGTGAAAAATCAGGACAGAGGGTAGTGGGGCAACAGGTACCTATATAAGAAAAAGCCCCAGGTGGGCTGCCCCTATAAAATCGGGACATCTGAGCACCCTAGGGCGGTGCCTGCACCTGCTTTGCACCCACTGTGCTCGGTTTGCACGGGCGAAGTCTCCTTTGAAACCGTACCCAGGGGTCCGTACACGTTGACACTCTTGGCCCGTGTCTCCCCTGCTGGGAATCCCTGGGGCTGCCCTGCGGCCCCTGCTGGGAAAGCGCCCAGAGCAGCGCCTGGCCGCGCGCCGGGAGAGACAGGCAGCGCCTCCAGCTCCTCCCTGCCATAGAGATGGAGATGCGCAGCAAGAGCGCCGCCCACTTCCCGGCGCAGTTAGGACTCGATGGTACTAGAATCACTCTGCTCCCTCCTTAATCTTGCGTCCTCCAGTGTCGGGCTAGAGCGTCGTCTCAGTCCTCCCCGATGGCGTATCCGCGCCCAGAGACAAGCGTCCCCGTGGGAGTGGGGAGGGACACGGGCCCCTTGCGGCTGCCCGGCCGGCTCCGGCCCGGTATGCGCTGGGCACGTGGGGGCGTGTTTAGAGCTGGGTGGTAGCGAGGCTGGGGGCGGCGGCGGTGTTACGGCAGCTATCACCCGACCCGCCCCAGGGTCCGGGACTGCAGGCGAGCAGGTGAGAGGGGAGCGCAGGGGGCTGGGCGCTGCTAGGGATGATTTAAGGGGCAAGGATAGGGGAGCATTGAGGGGGCTGTATGGGGCGAGGGCATATGCGGTTATGAATGATCCAACTGACATGCAAGCAGGGGCAATGCAAGGGGAAAGGCGTTGTAATTAGATTTCTGCATGTTTGGCTGTTGGCTGCCATCTGTGCAGGGCTATTGGCAGCGGGAGCATTAATACTAGGTGTTGCATTGCTTTTTTATTATTATTTTAGCGCCCTTACCTTGTTCACAACTGCTCTGGAATAACTAGCTTGTTGTTTCTCAAATTGTTCTAGAAATGGGGATTGTGTTAGCACCATACTTTTAACTGTTTTATAATCTTAGAGATTAGTTTTTAATTTCAGGTTGACGATTGTAAACCATAGTGACTCTGTAGCTACTATAGTTGTCAGCTTGTGCCTCGAAAAATGACACATTGGCTACTCCAGTATGACTTTCTTACCTTCCAGTCCCCACACACATTCTTAGCATACTTCATTACAACACTGACTGGCTGTAGATAACTATACATCAAAGTGATACACACGCTCTTAGTTGAGCCTGTTTTGTCTTAAATTGAGGGTAGCATCCATCAGTGTGCATCTTGGAATACACTGACCTGCAATACAATCTGTATAGAATCTCTTCATTCCTGGTATGGACTAATTGCTCTCTTCAATGTTTATAGGGCTATTACGTTACGTTTATTTTTATAGCACTTTTTGGATATTCTTTGACTTACAAGTACACATAAACATATAAGGTTGTGGCAGATTGTGGGTATGCCTTCTAGATTTCTGTTGTGGCTGCATTTGCCTGCTGGTCTTGGAATACGGAGTCCCTTTTTCTCCTCTTGTAGGATGATGGCATCCATTTGCGAGCACACTTTCATTGCCATCAAGCCTGATGGAGTCCAGCGGGGACTAGTGGGAGAAATCATCAAGAGATTTGAACAGAAGGGTTTCAAACTAGTGGCCATGAAATTCATGCACGTAAGTTTTCCTCATTTCTATATTTCTCCTTTATGTATGAAATGAAATCTTATAGCAGGCTAGTGTATTCCACTCAGTGAAAAAATCTATTGTAATTTTTTAAAATGAAATCTTAGCAGAAATATCAAATGTCAAATTTTGTGTCTGGATATTTTTGGAGACTTTCCAGCAACCAGCTGTAGCTAAACGCTTTTGACAGCCTAAGCAACCTAATTTTAGTAAACTGATGTCCTTAGTCTGAAGGGAATATTCTTATAGGTGCCATTTACACTTAATAGGCATTTATGGATCATCTACAGCAAAAATTGGTTTCTTCTCAAAAGTAGTTGGATATTGATGAAACAACCTTGCTGAGTTAAACTGTGCACTGAAATAATTTTATATTTTAAATTCATATAAACCAAGCAACACATCTAGCCAGTTGCTGGAATCACTTATTTTTAAAGAGCATGTCTGTTTAAGGATTAATAGTGCTCTGTGGTTAATCTCTTGTGATTTAAAGATGCTCTTAAGTTCTTACAGTAAACTGCTTTTTTTTGTGCGTGCAGGCCTCTGAAGACCTTCTGAAAGAACACTACATTGATTTGAAAGATCAGCCATTCTATGCTGGTTTGATTAAATATATGCACTCTGGACCTGTTGTAGCTATGGTAAGCTTTTAAAAATAAAACTTAAAAAAAATTAAGCAGTTGATGTGTCTTTTGTTCATAACTTTATTTGTGTTACATATTGAAAATGACACTAAACTTGAAATTAAATACTTTTAAAAAAATTGATTAAATGTAGTTACAGGTACAACATGTTTCCCTTTAATGTGTGGTTTTCCGAGTAAATCTTTCTTTAAAAAAAAAAAAAAAAATTATTTTCCCTTTTGCAATGTGCTGGAGGGTAGGGGATGAACAGTGGGAAACTGACTGCACAAAGTGCTGTCAAATACACAAAATAAGTAAACTGGAAAAAAGAACGGTGAAACATTTAATCTTTCAAGTAGAGAACTCCTATGTGTTAGATGTTGATTGTAACCTATGATTGCTACAAGTGATTTTTTTTTTTTTTTTTTTGGGGGGTAAAGAGTGTATACCTCTAAAGTATTTGAGATTTCTATGAAGCTTTATGTACTTAGGAAATTTTGTAATGGGCTTCTTGTTTGTTTGTTACACTGAAATCTGTTCAGTACCCTCTCACTTTGGCTAGAAGTCAGTGGAATGACTACGGTTTGTCGGAGACAGTTTTACTCCAATCCTTCTATGCCTTGCCCATAGATTCTTTGAAAAAGGGGACTTAACACCCGTACGATGATGGGATCAAGTTTGGATAACATTGCCAACTCTTCCTGTGTTAGTTACAGTTTGGATTCTGTAATCTTAATGGATTTTATTTTTAAGGTGTGGGAAGGTCTTAATGTGGTTAAGACTGGCAGAGTAATGCTGGGGGAAACTAATCCAGCAGATTCCAAACCTGGCACCATCCGTGGTGACTTCTGTGTTCAAGTTGGCAGGTACGTTCTGAAACTGTCTTATCAAAACTAAACCAGTTTTAAATCATATACATACTGACCTACTTAATTAATTGATTTATGATGAAGTTTTGTAATGTGAATACTATATCCAGTTGAAACTGTTGAAGAATTCAAGCAGCAGAATGTAAATATTGGAATTTGATCAACCTTATAGTAAGGACATATAGACAAGGCCTGAAATACTTTCTACGGAACCTCCATTTTTTCTTGGAGGTCTCCCATTTGAGTACTGACACAATAGTACTTATTTTATGAGAACTAATAAGCTCTCTGCATGATGACTTGCCTCCTGGTCTCTTTCTATAAGACTGTCCTGGTAAACAAGAATATGCCATTTTGTAACATGTACTTAATTTAAATGTTAAATTAGAATGAATGTTAGGAAATAACAATTGGTAGCAAAAGCTTGCTAACTGCTGAAAATCCTGTAAGGACATTAAGGCCCTGATTCTACAAACTATTATACCTGGAAAGACCCCCATTAACTTCATCCACATGCATCGTCCACTAGATAATGTAGGACTGGAGTCAAAGGATGTAAATAGAGATGTGGCTTTCCTTCTCATTCCCCCACTATCAAAACTGATGAGAGAAGTGTTGCATATTTACACGTACGTTTTATTAATACTTGTAGCCATAGTAACCAGAGAGGTTTTTCTAAAAAGCAAATATTGTGCTTTTAATTTATAATTATTATTGATTTTTCTTCTCTTAGGAACATCATTCATGGCAGTGATTCTGTAGAAAGTGCTGAGACAGAGATCAACCTGTGGTTCACTCCTGAGGAATTGGTTGAATACACAAGCTGTGCTCACCAGTGGATCTAAGGGCTAGTCTACAATGCCAACATTAAAGCGCTGCTGCGGCAGCACTTTAACGCGGCTTGTGTCGTAGTGGCAGAGCGCGGGGAGAGAGCTAAAAAACCCACCTCCACAAGGGGTGTAGCTCCCAGCACTGGTGCACTGTCTACACTGGCGCTTTATGGCACTGAAACTTGCTGCGCTCTGGGGTGTGTTTTTTCACACCCGAGCGAGAAAGCTGCAGCACTGTAAAGTGCCAGGGTAGACAAGCCCTAAAAGTAAAACCTGGTCTGTGACTTTTAACATCCACTCATTCCACTGATTATGGACCCAGAAACAGTTTCTATGCTATTATCCTTTAGTTATTTCAAGGCACTTCTGTATAAACTAGTGGAAATCTCTCTCTCTAATCTGTATTGTGAATATTACATGTAACCAGTGTTAAGAACTGCTGCTCTAATTAAAAAGCTATTGAATGATTAATTGGGAAACTTTCTAACTCTCCGTGTGTGGACAAGAGAAGACAATTACAGTAGGGGAAAGGATCTTTAATTAACGAATAAACACAAAGCATAAACTTTCATGAAATACTCTGTAGCCACAGAGGATAACTTGGTATATGGTACACATCAGCAAACAGTCTAAAATGGCTTAGTAGCCTTAAAATTGATCAAACTTTATTAAACCACCAGGTCATGCATGCTGCTATGTAAATAGATCCATAATATCCCTAAATACAGGAATTAAAGAATGATATAGAAGTAAGGTTGAGGAAAAAATGATTTTAAAAACTGATAAACATCTATGGGAATTTTTTTTTTCTCTCACCAGAAAAGTAGTGCAGTTAGACATAGGCAACAGCTTCACTTTGAAAATAAGGGTTTTAGCTAGATTGCTACTTTAAACTCATCATTTTCCACTTTAGGATCAGTCATTTATGTAACATTTTAAGGCAGGATTAGTATGGCAGCTTTTTAAAATGTCCTTTTATGAGAAAAGAAGATTAATGTGCAAGGGCTGCTCAGTAAGCTTTACCTCCTGTCACTTCGGTGTAGTATTCTATTTGACATTAGTAAACATATCAGCACTGCATCATATCTCCATACAAACAATGGAGGATAGCTCAGATATATTCTTTCCTTAATTGTTTGAATGGCAAAGTAAACTGTGCTTGGATAAGCTTTTTCAAAAGTGACTTTGGCACTTAGGAGCTTAAGTTTCAGTCATAGTCAACCTGTTTTTTTAAAACTTTACCCGTTGTATTTAAACTTATTCATATGTCAGTTTTTCTTTAATATTAAACAGGTCCCAGTTGTGCAGTTTAATTCTAGCCACAAACCTTTCAGCATCCTGCAGAGTTGCTATGGCTGTCCTCAATGTCCAGCTGTTGTATTCAGTTCAGAAGCCAGAAGTGGTATCTGGCTGAATAGTGGATACACCAATAAATGAGTAGCATATTTATTCAATTGTAATAGCATGTTAGTTAAAAAGCAAAACACAACACAACAATAATTATCTGAACACCCTAACATTGCAAATCACCATTAGAAATAAAAAGAAGAACAGGAGTACTTGTGGCACCTTAGAGACTAACAAATTTATTAGAGCATAAGCTTTCGTGGACTACAGCCCACTTCTTCGGATGCTTGGGCTGTAGTCCACGAAAGCTTATGCTCTAATAAATTTGTTAGTCTCTAAGGTGCCACAAGTACTCCTGTTCTTCTTTTTGCGGATACAGACTAACACGGCTGCTACTCTGAAACCTGTCATTAGAAATAAAATTTCCTCTTGTGTTTTGCTAATAAGTTGTTGACATCACTCATTCCTAAAACGAAACCTGCACATAAACATTTGCCTTTGATTAAGCAATAGAAATTTAGTAGTATTTCATGTCCAATACCCAGGCACGATGAAAGCATTAAACGCATTTTTTTAAATGACGCTGGCAATTTAAATCTATTCAGAAATCAGTATTTTTATAAAAAACTTAATTTTTCTTTAAAAAGTGGACCAATGTACTTCAGCACAGTCTCTGTTCAGAATGCTCCTTTTGACTGTAATAGATACTTCTACATCACGCTATTTAGATCTGCCTTTTTAAATATTTGATACCCGTAAAGTGTGTGTTGGGGAAAAAACTCAGACTACAAAGAGAGGATTGATGAGTAATCTTGCTATAGTCTTATCTCCAAAACTGTACTCTTCCAGAGTCTGTGGCTGTGGAGTGCCAGAGAGAAGGGTAGTGGGAGAGTCTATCTCCAAGCTTCAAGGAGGAAGGAATAAATGGTTATTTTCACTGGGAGGAACCAAAAGAAAGTACAGCCTTGCCCCAACTTGCTAGTCCATTATCATAAATGACCAAAAGGAAGAAGTGGCTGAATTAAACATGCTGCACATACTGCAATGGAGAAGCAGTTCTTTGTAATTTGGCTACATCTGTGTATTTGGAAAATCATTGGGAAAATCAACTGAATGTATTAGATGGACCATTTTGTGATCTGTTAGCTACGTCTTTCAGCTCACATTACTGTTTCTTTAACTCAGGATAGCATGTACAATGTTAAAAAAATGTGAAAAGCATCAACTCATCTTGTTTCTTTCCTTTCTTTGTTACCTACTAATCTCTTCATGATCATGGGCATACTCATCTTCACTAAGCACAGTGGATATGAGACTACGTAAAAGACTAATTTTCTAAGGCTTAACAAACACTTTGTCTTTTCTGTTTAAATAGGTGCACTTAGGCCTTCAGCAATGTTATACTCTGAGGCAGGCCTCCACACTCTAATTCAGTGGCTCTCAAACTTTTTTACTGGTGACCCCCTTTATAAATTAAAAACACTTTTTAATATATTTAACACCATTATAAATGCTGGAGGCAAAGCGGGGTTTGGTGTGGAGGTTGACAGCTTGCGACCCCCCCCCCCATGTAATAACCTCGCAATCCTGAGGGGTCCTGACCCCCAGTTTGAGAACCCCTGCTCTAATTCATCTATACATCTCACAATACCACTTGTAATCTCATATAACACCACCTATGAACCCTGGTACCAGAACTCTCTCTTAGAGTGTAAATAAAATACACTACATATTTTTATACAAAAGAAATGTGTCTCAGGTAAGCAGTTCAAAACACAAAGCAATGAGAGAAGTAAGAGTACAGTTACCTCTTCTGTTGCATTTCTCATTCTTATTTTACTCTAGCCCTCCTTCACTTACTGATCTTGTTTTTCCTTCTTTGATACTATTGTTCTTCTGCATTTCTTCCTGCTTACGGCTTTTTCTCCTCTACAAAGGTGTTGATTAGGTGCCCTGCTGTTGTCACTATGCTTTCTGTTTGCTCAAATCGAGCTCTTGCTCCCTCCCAATTGCAGTTCTACCACTATCCCCTCTCTTGTTAAAGGACAATGACCAAATCGTTCTGCTGATAGTCTAAATAGCAGTAGAAGGGGCGGGCGGGCATATCACTCCCATGCATGTTTTGTTATAGTAGCGCTAAACAACATTATCTATAGTAACCTCATTTAGGCATTCCCAGCTGTGGGCAAAGATCCCGTTTTATACAAAATAGGCCTTAGGTACCATTTTTTGGACTACTACATAGCATTCCTCTCTCAAATCCCTGACTAAATAGTATTATACTGAATGAAACAATATATAATGTGATATTACACCAAGAAATTTTCACTATTAAAAAGGAGTGGGGAGAAAAGAAAATAATATTCACCATTTCAGAAGTGAAGTTAAAGCTTCTATTCCCTGTACTCTCTCATATTGTACAAAAAAATTCTATAGGTAACCACTATGCAGGGTATTGGGAGGCTACACTCTCTTCCTCACTCCTAATTTTCTTACTAGGTTGGGGATGTCCCAGTCAAACAATTCTCAGCCTGGAGTTGCACAGCTCATGCATTATTTTCATTCCCCACAAAAGTGTGTGTTTGTATCTAGACTTACATAAAAGCACAATCTGTTACAGGTGAACAAATTATCTGTCCTATAGCATCAGTTGCACATAAACTGTAGGAGGTCCTATAAAATAAACTAAAAAGGGAAATACGCTAAAGTGTCCCGCCGGGGCTCGCCGCCCTCCTCCCAGGGCTCCCCCCGCCCTCCCCCCAGCCGCTGGGGGGAGAGCGGAGCCCCCGCCGGGGCTCGCCGCCCTCCCCCCGGGGCTCCTCCCCTCCCCTGCGGAGGGGGGAGGGCGGCCGGTGGCTTTTTTGCCTGGGGCGGCAAAAAAGCCAGAGCCGGCCCTGATTCTATATCTGACCTCTCAGTCCACATCCTCAAAGCAAACCTGCACAATACCATCAAGACAAGCCTCAGAGCTTTAATTCATAACTTGCTAGACATGAAAATCATGGACTCAATAAGACACCGAATTTATGGCTCATTACAACCTGTAAGTAACCCACTAACCCTCCTTTGTCTCCTTCACCCTCCTTGCAGGGTTTCAGAGCCCACGCTCCAGCCCAAACCCAAATACCTACACTGCATTTTTTATTCCAGCAGCCCAAGCCCCACAAGTCAGACAGCTGACCCAGGCCAGTCATGACATGGGTCTTTTATAGCAGTGTAGATGTACCCTAGGAGTACCTTCTCCCAGCCCCAAAGAAGAGCGGTGTGTCTCAAAAGCTTGTCTCTTTCACCAGCAGAAGTTGGTCCAATAGAAGATATTACCACACATACCTTACACTCTTCCTGACAGCTAACATTTCTCACCACTTTTACCTTAATACAATCCAAGTTAATATCCCTTTCCAAATCTGTCTGTCACTATGGTTGAGGTTCTTTGTACCATTAATTGTGGTTCATGTTTAGAAGTAATCCAATTATGTTATCTAGAGGAAACTCATTTCAAACCCTGTTGTACATCCACCAGATTAGGAAACAAAATCACTCTGGTAATCACTGAAGTGTATGTGAAATACTGTATCTTATTAAAGAAGTAATCCTGAAGGAATTGAGCATTGCTAGTAGTGATTAATGGCTACCTTGTCACTTAAGCAACATATTAAACTGAGACTAGCTAGTGCACCTGCAAACCAATAAACTTTTTTGATGTTTCTGGTGCATTATTGCACTAAAAAATGAACTAGAAACAAATAGTTAAATTGCATTTTCAGATCAATCATTAGGGTGTAGATTTTATCATTAGGGTGGAGATCAAACATAATTTTGTTCAAATAAGGACAAATTCTATTCAGAAATTTCCATGGAAGATGGGAAATTCAGTGTCATGTTTAGCAAAATGTATAACTAAGTAATCCATAATTTATTTACCAGGATGGGCAATATCAGAAAGACAAAGTTACACGAGTCTTGAACCACCTCCCTGTACCCACGATGCTCCAAAAAATAAAAATGTTTTTTGGTAGGGGGAAGAGATCATATCCAAACTTTCAGGTTAGTCCTTATCTTAATAATGAGTCAAACCAAAATCCCACATCTAAATATTTTTGAAAAGTTCAGTTCCACGTCTGGATCCAAACTTTGCAGCTCAGGTCCATCTCTAAAACATGACATGCTCAAATAGGACCTAGTCCACGCCCTCCCCACTCCTCAGTGAGAGAGTATTTCTGGATTCAGGCCCATACAGAACAGCCCCAAACACAGCACTCTCCCTGTGTATCTGCTTTGCTCAAGATTTGACTCCTTGTACTTTTATATTTGATATAGTTTTTGCTTATCATCTTAAGCAGCAAGATCAACAGAAGTCTGCATGAACATCTAATGAAATCAGAGTGGATATTTGTTTAAATTCAGTGAAGACTTTCCTATTATCTTCCTTATTGCCATAACAAGTGATTGTGAACTCAAAATAAATGTTAAAGAAAAATAGTGTTAAACTGATGTCACAGTGTGAATAAAAAAGGTGAAGAGACAGAAAAACCAAGCTAAGTCAATTTGCTATTCAAATTTGTAAAGGAGCACAACAGGGAAAACAAATCAGCAGACATGGCAAAACACCAATGGGTGAATAATGAATAATAAAATGTTTTGCACTTTTTATGCATCATATGACTTAAAAGCGCTTTACAAACAACAAATAAATAATCAAACAACACTGTAATTATGGCACTTTTCATTCAAAGATCGCAAAGCAATTTTCAAAATGCGGGGACGTATCATTGCCTCCATTTTATCAATGAGGAAAACGAGGCAGAGAGAAGTTAAGTGACTTGCACAAAGTCACACAGTAAATCAGAGGCAAACGATGAAGAAAACTTGGAGTCTTGATCCTCACTAGACCACACTTCTAAACTATGTAATCTATGCCAGTGTAGTTCAATGTAATATATTAAGACACAGAAATATACATATTATAAAATACAGTAAACTCTGTGGAGGGATACAAATTATCAGATTTTACAGGTAAACTGAGATAGCAAGGGTTCCCAGAATTTAGCTGAGAATTCAAGGAGAGATCTGATACATCAAGAGAAGGGAAGGTTGTCAAAGGGTTTTGAATTGCCTTCCAGTGTCTATAGACAGAAATGAACAAGAAGGGGAGATCAGTCAAGATCAGGTTCTTCTGGAGAAATACAATACTTGCCACATCTGAAATGACTGAATCAGCATTTCCAAGTTCACAATTTAGTAACTGGATTAATCACATATTTAGATTAGATAGAAACTTGGATTAATCTAGAAAACAACTGAATATAAACTGATTAAATACTGTAAGTTTATGCAGTATTACAATTGTAATTGGTTAGAGTAAATTAGGGGTAGAAACTGTTTTCTATGTGTTGTAATTATTAATAATATTTGAAATTATTATTAATATTAATGTGGGAAACCACAACACACTAATTTAACCATAAATTCCTTTATTAAACGCAAAGGTTATACAATTGCTCTCAACATGCCTAAAAAGGCCTAAACAATAAGCAATTTACTACAGCCACAGAGTAACAAAACATTTATAAACATTTGATCAAGATACTTACAAACTGGCTAAACCCAGAGATGCTTAGACCCATATTGGTCAGCTCCAATGAGGTCAGGCAGATATTAAAAGTGAACTTTTAAGAATTTACCTCTTTTCTTCCCAAGGCCTTTCCTCCCTGCCTTCTTGCTATTCAACAGTTTTCCCATTGCATCTGGGTTCACGTAGGCTTTAACACTGAAGTGTGGGTTAGGGAAAGGCTGTGTTGGCTCATTTTAAGCCGTTACCCCCTATCTGTCAGGGGCCTTCTTTTTAGAAACTTCCACTTATCTCATTAGTTATTCTTTGAACCATCTTCCCTACTTTATTCCTTCTGACCTTATCACTTCTTATTTTCAAGGCTGTCCCTCTACTTGCTAGTTAGGGCCTTTCTTGACTTTACAACACACACACACACACCCAAACTTAAGCTAACTTTAATTTTATACTTAACCTACACTATGTCTGTACAGAGCCTAGCAATAACAACAGTAATTAATAAATAGCAACCTAGTGCTAGGTGTAATGGTCTAATCACAGCAATAGGAGCTAGGACCTGCTGAGTTCTAGTCCTGATTCTTACACTTTTCATTCTTCTTACTTTTAAACTGCAACCACAGCTTCATTCTCCTATGTGACAACAAAAGAATCTGGACCAGTCCTTCCCCTAGCCTCTGGGCACTTTACATTACCTCTTTGCGGTGATGTAATTTCGAGCAATCGCGAGGTGCAGTGCTTCTGGCAGTGCAATTTGGAAGAAGCAGCTTCACTAAAACAGTGGCAGACCCCAACGGTCTCAAAGCAAAAGGGGTTAAGAACACAGGGCTCAAATTGCAAGACAAATGTCTATTGTTAAAAGATTGTGCTGGGATAAATTAAACAGCCTTTACATAGTTGAGGTTTTGTTGTTATGAAATCACATCGTCCTGCGGCTCACAGCCATAGCTGGCTCAAGAGCTAGCCTGTGAGGAAGGCAACAGAGGGGACCTCCCAAGCTGAGGCCCCTCCTTTGTAAAGCTGCCTCAGTGTCTGTCCAGGGAAATGTGATCACCACAGAGTTTCTAGCGAGGCTTTTAGGGTAATGGGGCTATTCTACGCCTGCCTTGTCTCTAGTTCCCCTTTACCCTGTTCCTAGTACCCTTTGTCCTGAGTCTGGCCCCTATCCCTCACCCCCTTTGTTTGGGTCTCGCCCCTTCTGGCCAAAGCCTGAGCCCCCCGCCCCCAGTTTAGCCATGGCCTTACCACTGCGGCCTGGGTCTCTCTCATCCCCCTTAGCCAGGCGTTTTGGGAGCAGCCGGGCTTGTGCTCCGCCGCCAGGCTGGGAGAGGGGTGGTGGGGCCCCCACAGCGGCTTGGGGAGGGGGCGAGGTTTCTGTGAAGCCCCAGAGGTGCAGGCCTCGCTGGGCCTGGGGGCGGGCTCTAAAGGCGCCATACCCCGCCGGGAGGAAGGCCAGCCCCTCTCCTCCGAGGTGGGTTCCGGCTCCACCCGACCTCGCTCCTCCTCTTTCCCGGCGGACGCTGAGAGAAGGCTGGTGTCCAGCTCAGCAGCGGCCTTAGCAGCTCCAGGGAGGTGAGGCCGGTGTGGGGACTGGGGCAGGGCAGGGCAGGTCGGCGGGGGGCAGGAGGCTGAGCCCAGATCGGGGGGGCGCCGCCGCCCCTTGAGCCGGGGCCTGGGCTGCCCGCCAGACCGCCGGGCCGGGTCGGGTCTCCAGAGCCGGCCGGGGCGGCGGAGCAGGGAGCCCGGCTAGAGACCGAACGGCAGGCCCTGGTTTCGCGCGGGAAGAGGCCGGGTTCGCCGCGTGTGGTAGCCAGGCGGGGCTCGCCGGGCCCCTATGCGGCGAAAAGGAACTGAGCGGCCGACATGTGGGAAGAAGAACCGGGGGATCCCAGCTACCACGTGGCCCCTGGGCTGGGAGCCATTAGGGGGGCATGTAAATAGAGATCTAGATCGATTGGAAAGGATGGGAGGAGGAGGGGGGGGGCACTGCAGTAAGGACTAAGGGGGCCTGGGCGGCGGTGACTGCGGGCCGGGGAGACGGTGCCAGCAGGAGCAGGGATGGATCCTCCACGTGTCTGGAATAAATCCCTGTAAGTGGCTTCCCTGGGTGGCATCCCTCGCCCCTTGAGGCACTGCTGACCTTGAAGCCACTCCCTGGGTGACTGAAGTCACCTCCTCGGGCATGTCTGTTACTCGGGACAGGATTGCGGCCAAACTGGCTCTACCTGTGTTGTCGCCTCGTTTCTCTTACCGCTCCCCGTTTCCTTTCGCAGGACAATGGCTTCTAATAGCGAACGCACTTTCATTGCCATCAAGCCTGATGGAGTCCAGAGGGGCCTGGTGGGAGAAATCATCAAACGGTTTGAACAGAAAGGCTTCCGCCTGGTGGCCATGAAATTCATGCACGTAAGGTCCTCCCCCACTTAGAGGCAGGGCTGTTGTGGGGCTTAATTAATGTTCATACAGCTCCCTGCAATTCTTTGCGATAAAAGTCAACCTGTCATTACTGCATGTGGTTTTTTTTCTCTCTCTCAATTTTACTTGCAAATCCTAGCCATCAAGATGAACTATACAGAAGCTTCATTCTCCCGTATTGTTTTTCCCACATCAAGGAGTTGGCAAAGTGAAAACCTGTAGTCCACAAGAGTTGATACGCGTATTGTAACTTTTCAAATATAAATATACATACCAGGCCAAATTTTCCTACACAGTCCATGAACTGGATGAAGCTGAATGAATGTAACTGAACAGAACAGAAAACGTGAAAGAATTGTATTTAATTTAGGCTCTGTCTGATGTAGCTTCCTTTCACTTGTGTCACATCATATCAAACCATAACTACACTGGGTCTCTTCTATTTCTTGTGAAACAGAAAGTTGTAGTCATGGTTTGATATGACAATGAGACAACTGAAAGGAAGGTACACCATACACTTCGCCTAAATTAATACAACCTAATGTTAAGTAAGCAAAGATGACCATGACTAGAAGGTTACATCAGGAAGTGCAATCTTCCAGATGTTTTGTATTCATAATAATCCACAGCTATAAATTAATATAAAGAAGAAATCACAGTTTAACAAAGAGCTGATGGTATGGAACCTGCCTCAATGTAAATTCTTTCTTTAATAAAGAAAATTAGACAAAACTTGTCCTGAGTTGTTCTGCATGTGTAAAATACGAAACAAACATAATTAGCTTGCAGAAGCAAACTCCTTGTTGTTGATACTTATTTCATGACTGATATGAAGCATCTAATTATTAATGCAGTAATGGGCTGCTGCTTCTTTTTATATATATATATTTTTTTAAATTTTTTATTGCTCTCAAAATCTCACATTCAACTTTTCTTTAAAGGCTTCCGAAAACCTTCTAAAACAACATTACATTGACCTGAAAGATCGGCCATTCTACCCTGGTTTAGTTAAATACATGAATTCTGGACCTGTTGTGGCCATGGTGAGTAGCATTGTATTTACTTAAATATACATTGTGCAGGAAATGGCTAGGTATCTTTCTG
Source organism: Trachemys scripta elegans (assembly GCF_013100865.1). Lineage (NCBI taxonomy): Eukaryota > Metazoa > Chordata > Testudines > Emydidae > Trachemys > Trachemys scripta. Next base: position 23,043,457 of record NC_048311.1, read on the forward strand.
CTAATTACGTAAACTTTTTTTTTAATTGTTAGCCTCTGTGGACACTTTACAGCTTTAAAAACAATTTCTTTTTAAATTACACTGTCCCAGTATATAAAATAAAGTGATAAAAGAAAACAAAACAATTTCCACATCATCCAACGCTGCCCAGAGCACTTTTGAGTGCATTACATTAGTCCTACGCTAGTAGAGCTGCGCTGGAAGTAGTGCAATAGTAAGAAAATTGAAGAGAACTGCTAGTTTATATATGTCAACAATAGTTGTATAGAAGATGAAACAACTGAAGAATACCCCTGGTGATGTTTATAAAATAGCTATGAAATAATTTTTATGTAACAGTCTGTTTATAAAACTTGACTTGAAAAGCCTTCCCCACTTCCTATGAATAGAACATGATGACTTCATTAGGATTCCCTGCCATTCATAGTGGTTTCTGGATTCTAGCGAAACAGGAGGGATGTGGGAAGAGTCCTGAAAGTTGCCTAGCGGGTGAAGTAGTAAGTGGTTGAGATTTCCAAGGCAGTCCAGGGGATTTAAACACTTCAGCTAACTTTAAAATTAGACTACTTTGAAAGTTTCTACCTTAATTCTTAAACAGCTATGTGAGCAGGTATGGGGTGTGTATGTGTTTGAGTTTTCACTGTTTTGTGCCAAATTGGCTCCATTGAGTCTGAGCTATTTAAAGATGCTAATTGCAGGCCACTTCATTAGAGATTTTCAAGTTGCATCTATGTGAGAGCCACTCAGGAGTGGAAATAAGTATTGTCTCTCAATAAGCTTCTATTTACTAGATTGGTGTTAACAATGGTGTCCATTGTTCTTCAGGCCAGGTGTCCTTCTCTTTCAAATCTGTTTCATATATGTTCTGGTAACCAGTAGCCATTCCAATGCTATTTACTCTCATGCCTTATCACAGTGAAAGATAACCAATGAAACAAGTGTAATTTACAAAGAATTGTAACCATTTTATAATTTTCTCTTGTTCCTAGTCTTCTCCTTTTGCAATTTAATTTATACAGATTCTAAGATAGATTTAGATCTTTGTGGGGAAGGCCTTTGTGTCCTTGCAAAGTGCCAAAGCTGAATCTTCTGTGATGCCTTGAATGGTTATGGAATAATTTTTTTTTTTTTTTTTTTTTTTTTTTTTTTTTTTAAGGTTTGGGAGGGTCTCAATGTGGTTAAAACTGGCAGAGTTATGTTGGGAGAGACTAATCCTGCAGATTCTAAGCCTGGTACAATCCGTGGTGACTTCTGCATTCAAGTGGGAAGGTTGGTGCTGAAATTTATTATATAAAATTAACTTTTCTAAATATTTTTCCAGAGTTACAAGATAAGTATATTTACTGCCTTCATTGTAAGCATCATTTGAATAAAAAACTCTTAAGAGCAGAAATTGTGCAGTCACCAGATACCCATACCTTCCAAGGAAAGAAATGGGTATGTTCTTATCTATACATAATGTGTATGCATAGAGAAAATAAGTCATTCTGTGTTACAGCAAGCTATTTTAATGTGGCTGTACTGTTTCCTTTTGAGTGACCCAGTTTGTCATAGGATGAACTTCATGTTGCCTTCTGGAAAGCTTAGGTAGTTAGACATAAGAATCCTAGTCTGAAGCTGAGTTTGATTTGTAGGACAATCCACCAAGAATGTTGCTTATACCAGGGGTTTTTAAACTATACTTCAGAAGTGATGAAAATGATAATCAGGTCATGGTGATGCTGTTAATAGTTTGTGTTGTGTTTAGTAGAACTACCTGTTATAGACGGACTTCACAAATAGAATCAGGGCCTTTTTTTTTTTTTTTTTTTAGAGAGCTGTACCACAAGCTCTAGCTTTTCAGTAGTAGATGAGTATCCAGATGTCTGTCCCTATGAACAAGTTACTGACAATTTCTTTGAAATTTTGTGATTGGCTTTCTTCACAGGAACATCATTCATGGCAGTGACTCCGTAGAAAGTGCTCAGAAGGAGATCCAGCTGTGGTTTCAGCCTGCAGAGCTTGTTAACTTCAAATCTTGTGCTCATGACTGGATCTATGAGTAAGATGAAGTCTCTCTAATGAATTGTGCCTTCTTAACACAGCATCTCATTCCAGCAGCTATTGACCTGGGAGCAACTATTATGACAGTTAAACTTTACAGCACTATGTAAAGGTATCAAATAAATAGATTATGGAAACTATTTGTAGTCTGTATTCACTAGAAAGCATACTTAAGTATGAATGGAGTAGAACTGGTCATTTGAAGAGACGTATACACCTATGCTTGGGACAAAATGAAATCCACACTCAGAGGAAACTACCCTGAAAACATGTTCAAAATGAAACCAAATCTGTGAATAACTATTCATGTGCCTGTTACAGTGCTGAAAACTGGTATGTGTTAGGTTGTGAGGAGAAAGCAAATTTATATGGGCAGCTGAGACTTCCTTCAGACTGCCCCTTAGTCCACAGCTTTTGCAGCTTATTGGCTACAGTGAAAGCAGAGGGTGAAGGAAGCACATTACTTCTCCCTCATGGTATCTACTGGTGCTTAAAGAAAAGCACATGTCCTTGCTTATTAGTTTTACACAAGTTGACTCACCAGTCAGAAAAATCATTAAAAGCAGAAGGCTTTTTTGTTTTTGTTTTTTAATGCAGAGTCGCTTTAGGGAATTTTCTAATATTTCCTCACACTTCTGCCCTGGTTGAGTCAGTCTCTGCTTAAACAGTGGCATTATTATGGTCTATACTCTACATTATAGGACTACCGCTTTGTAAGTGCTTTAAGCCAATATTTGAAATTAGACCTCTGAAGACTAGCAAATAATTCAGTTCATAAACTGATCCTCTACTAAAGGGGATGTAAAATGAAAATGTAGGATGTAGTAATCAGACTAGAGTGGACCTCTGATAGTAACAGTGATGTTTGAAACTAGTAGTATACACCTTTGTGCAGCAAATAACCAGAAAATAGGATTGAATCTCTTGACCCATACATTGCATGTGCATGTAAATGTAGTGATGGGAAAAACTAGTGAGGAGCTTAACATGAGCTAAATGAAAGATCTTGATGAACGGTACTAGTAGACAGGATCAGGTATCCTTATCAGAATGCCCAAGATATGAAACCTCTGCACTGAAAAGCTGAGCCATTGCATCACAGTGCCGGCAAGTTACATAAGACACTGATTTGAAAAGCTCCAAAACTTAACATGTCAGGTATAGGGTAGGTGAGAGAAAGTTTGCTTGGAGTATCTATGGATTGAACAGTATTTCTACAGTGGTGATCATACCTATGAGAAAAATGTTCAAAGGAACAGGTTCATCCACTATAATATGAACCTTTCATATATTGCTTCTAGCTGTAGATGTCACTGCACTTTAAGCAAAATAAGTATTCCCATTTTATAGATAGTGAACCACAGGGGTAACTGACCTCAGACATGACAGCATAAGACTTAAGTCTCTTAGCTGCCATTCCAGTGCTCCTGTTTATAGGACCACGCTGTCTCCTATAGGCTACAATTAAAAAGAGTAGTATGAAATTGAATAAACTTGTCATGTTCTTATGCTATGATAAAGTCTTATGGCATGCTCAGTAATGATGGCCAACATGGTGTACTAGCCACCTACCCTAAATCACTTAGCCAAGTGTCTTAACTGCTTGGTTTATTTAGTTCAGTAATTGATTGTACAAGAGATATTTGTAAACTGAACTGGGCTCAAACATTACACACAACATAATTTGATGTGACAGCCAATGTCTCATGTATTCTGCAACTACATACCTACATTTAGTGGTACTCTAGCAAAAATTCTCAATTTTCTATCACAAATTAAATAAGTGAGGTCTGATTGAATTTAATATGAATAATCCAGTCAGTATAATAACTGGTTTACTTTTATAGTGAATTCAGTTTTTTAGACTGTCCCCATATTTTCAGTTTCATGTACTAGTGGACTACCAAGAGTAGCTTTTAGAGGAAATAGCTCTCTAGCTGCTTGGGACAGGTTACATTGCCAGTGGTTTTAGGGTGCCTGCATAGCCTGGAAGACACTGCTGCACTAGTTTGTGCTTCCTTCTCCTTTACCAATTTATCTTCACAACTGTGAGGATAGAAACAGCTTTTTTCCTCCAGTGAAAGCTGGAATATTTTTGGTAAACAGTTCTGTAGAAACAAATATATTCCACATATTTGCACTTAAGCCATTACTCGCTGTCTACACTGCAATTTGTTCCTGTATTAGTTGGCGATGCAGTGTCTGTATTATACATACCACTGCAAATGCAGATGTACCCTACTTAGGGTGACCAGATAGCAACTGTGAAAAAACAGGACAAAAGGGGTGGGGGCTAATAGGCACTTATATAAGAAAAAGTCCCCAAAACGGGACTGTCCCTTTAAAAACAGGATATCTGGTCACCGTAATCTAGGGTCGGCAACCTTTCAGAAGTGGTGTGCCGAGTCTTCATTTATTCACTCTAATTTAAGGTTTCACGTGCCAGTAATATTTTAACGTTTTTAGAAGGTCTTTCTAAGTCTATAATATATAACTAACCTATTGTTGTATGTAAAATAAAGTTTTTAAAATGTTTAAGAAACTTCATTTAAAATTAAATTAAAATGCAGAGCCCCCGGACCGGTGGCCAGGACCCGGACAGTGTGATTGCCACTGAAAATCCACTCGTGTGCCGCCTTCTGCACACGTGCCATAGGTTGCCTACCCCTGCCCTAACCCTACAACATAGCTAAGCAGCACTGGGTGCAAGTCACACTGCAGTAATGTCAATTGTGCTGGCAGTTTAGACAAGACTGTGGCAAGGACTGCTCAATAATGTAGAATTGTGAAAGGTCTGTGATATGACTTGTGGCAGCTTTAAAAAGCTTTCCCCTCAAAGATAAAATCCTTTCCTCTCCCCCCCTCCAGTTCCAGCAATGAAACCTGCACTGTGTATATGCCATCTTAAAGGAAAAGGGATAAATTTTCATTCCCATTGAAAAGCAAAGTTTTCAAAAATAATTGAAATGTAACTTAAAAATTAAAGTATTTCCCGAGTAGATTTAAAAACAGATTTAATTAACTGATTTCTATATTTCAGTTCTGTTATTTGTAATGGGCCAAATAAAGACACTACAACGTATTTGAATATATACCTGAATTAAAAAAAATAATCTACCATCGACATGGTCTTAGTTTAACATTTTTATTTTGTGTAAAAAAGGCAAATTTAGTGAATTATTTTCATCTTGTACACAAAGTTATAATTTTAATGCTTTTCACATCCATGCTGAAAATCTGCAATCTGGTAAAAATGAAAGTAACATTAATTTCTCCAAAAGCATTTTTCACTTAGTTATATACATTTCATGAGAAAGTTTTAAACACTCTCTCATTGACCACACAAATTACCAAGAAAATAAAAGATTAAATTTGTACAGATATTGATCTATATATCAAATACATACAGAAATGATGTAAAAACCCTATTCATTTCATCTTGATTCCCACCCCAATATATTTTCCCAAGGGCAAAAGCTGATGCTTTTTGTTGTATAAATGGCTGTGACTTTTTTTTTAAATATGAAAATTAAAAGGAAGAAAAATTCAGTTTAATCACAGTTTTTTAATCCCTTCCCAATAAAGAATTGTTACCAAATATATATTAGCACCATAGTACAAATATTGGTGGGAGAGGGTATTCACATCACATAAAAACAACAATAATAAAAACAAACAAACACTGAAACCCGTGTTAGTATCCGTAAAACAAGAAATTGATAACTGCTTTAGCTTTCCTTATACACAGCAAGGAAAAGGTTAAGAAGTTGCATTTAAAACATAAAATCAAGGTCAGCAGTAAAATTCTGAGCCATAAAAGAAGGGGGCAGTTACAAGGTAAGTTTAGTTATTTGCATTACCCCTTGGTTATAAAATCTTGCTATGCCAAATATTGAAATGACCGTTTGATCCCAAACTTTAGATGTCAATAGAGATTTAAGACCTCTAACAGCTGTGCCACACACACAAAACCCCTGCAGCTCACTGTGTAATGCAAAATGTGGGCTCTGATTACTTTAGCCAAGTAACATGGTTCACAGTAGAATGAAGGAAGAAAATTCTTTGAACCATGTTATTAGTTAATATTTGTACATATTCAGTGAAGCCTGTACTAAAGACACCACTGCCAACAGGTAACCCCACTGTTTTAAGAGACCACTTTAAAGACCACTCCAAGTATGAATCTAATAAAATTTTGCTCAACTTTTACATAAACAAACCTCTCCCAAGCATGTGATTTTAGGTGATTCCTTAAATGCTTTGCTTAGGACAGGTTTCACTGTACTTGACAGGTAAGTATTCTTTGGATTCAGAAACCAGACTGAAATTCCAGCCTCAAATACACATGAAATTCCCACCAAAGTCAGCATGTATATCTGAGGGTGGAATTCAGCTTGCAGATAGCCAGGTTTAGTTTTTAAATAACCATTTTCAAGGAATATTATAAAGGTGACAGACCCCCAAATGTGAGACAACCCTCCTCCTACAAGTGCATTTTACTATACAAAAAATCTGAAGATTCCTCTTAAAATCTAGCCCAAATCAGGGTTATAATAGTTTAGATAATCCAAGTTCTGAAGCTAGGCAACAAACACAAGCCCAGGAATCTGGATTTTTTGCCCTCACGATTTGACTTGCTAACTATGGGCCCAATTCCACAACTCCTTTTCACATTAACCCTTATTCATACAACAGTGGTTCTCCTGAAGTCAACTGGGCTACTTGTGCCACTAGGGCTAGTCTACACTAACACTGTAAATCGATCTAAGTTATGCTAACTTAGGTCAATTTACAGCGGTGTCTACACCACGCTACGTTGATGGGAAACACTCTCCCATCGACTTACCTTCCACCTCTCGGGGAGGTGGTGTACAGACGTCTGATGGGAGAGCACTCTGCCATCAACTTAGCTTGTCTTGCACCAGACCTGCTAAATCGACACTGCTGCATCAATTACAGCAGTGCCAATTTAGCCAGAAGTATAGACGTGGCTTAAGTGTTATTCTATGGAAGTAGCGGCTTTATGAAAGCAGATGCATCTCATGCATCCCTTGTGCTCTGTGGGCCTAATTCTGCCAGCCTTGCTCACATTGAGTAGTTCTTTATATTACGTGCGACTAATCCCAGTGAAATCAATGCATTCAAATACTAACCAACATGAGGAAGTACCAGCAGAATCTGACTTTTTGATAGGTGACAGAGACAGTACTTGGTGTGACAGAGGCTCACCAAAATGCCTTTGTTTCAAGCATATGTCATCCAAAATCCTGGACTTGCCTTTACATCCCTCTGACCAAGAACCGGGATTGTAAAACTACACTGCAGCCCTTGTTTTGGAAGGCTCTGATTTTTATTTTTATTTTTAATTTTGCATTTTAAATAAAGTAAATGAATTGGAGGGACCAGGGGCTGAAGGGAGTAAATTTGAAACTGGTCAACCTTGACAGAGTCCTTTTAATATGGGTATTTTAGAGCTAAAATATCTTTCACGTGAACTCACGGATATTTTAGACCTGATAACCAACTTTTGTTGATATGAGAAAACAGTTGTCAAAAAGGGGTCAATATTACAAAAATGTGACTGGGGGAGAGGAGAAAAGGTTTCCATACATTCCTACACTATACAGGACAAGTTTTACTTTCAATAGTAACTACAAAACTTTACATCATTATCCTCTCTTGCATAGAATGAGGTAAACCTGTGCATATTAACAATGCTTGTACCCGAAGTTAGAGCAATATTTTAGAAAATAATCAAATTGCTGGTTTTCAACTTTCTATGCATTTTTTTTTAAAAAGTTCAAACAATAATATACCAAACAATGGTATCCTGGGGCTCTGTGGGCTGATATCGTTAAAGCATTTCTTAGGCTGAAGGACCATACAAGTTAATAATTTTGATTAATTTCTTCTAAGCCCTACTGTTTGGGTCAAGAGTCAGATGATCATTGTACTGCTCTGAAGGGGACCTGCAAAGACCCAGAAGCACTTATAGAACATTATGCAGTTTATTCCTGAGAGTTTAGTTAATGAACCTTACTGGTAAAAGCTAAAGCTCTCGATTCCCGTTCTTCCAGTCACAACTCTGCAGGGTGGAAAAAAAAAAATCAGGCTGCTAATCAACGCCAAGAATTAGGCCACCTGCCAAAATCCACATGGATTTAAAAATGGGAGAGGGGATTAAATTATTCAGCACTTATTAAAAATCCTCATATGTTGATGTTTGTCACTATAATCTCCTGAGAATAGGTCTAAAAATATCTGTTCAGTTAAAGAGTCAAAAATAATGGGATGATTAAAGTGAGACTGGAAGGATTCCAGTCTTCTAGAACCAAATGAGTCCAATTTACTAAAAAGAAAAATATTTTTTTCAGATCCCAACTCCATTGTTATATTCTTGGAGAGCAGAATATTAAAAGCTCTACAGAACTGAGAGTAAATTTTTGCTTTCATAGTAAGTATTTTTCTAGTTCATCTGGTACATCTCTTGAGGAGACCAACATACACAAGTATTTGTAGAGATGGAAAGCAGGAGTCTAGATTTTTCTGGGGAATAAAACTAGAGAAAAGGTCCTCAGATTCCCTCCTCCCCCAAACATGTTTTCCATCCAAACATAAAACAGGAAAAGGTCCTGTATTTCTAGTTTAAACACTTAGTTTTCATGTAATTTTCCACGAGAGAATCTGCTGAAGTTCCAGTTTAACACAGGGCTCTGTAAACATTTACTTGAGCATCCCAAGATTAAGGGCCCAATCCAAGACCCACTGAAGTGAATGGGCGTTGAATCAGGCCCTAAATGAGTAACCATCTTGAAAAGTTAGTATCACACCTCATGAAAGCGCCCCCATTGAAATTGGGCTACTCACACAAGTAAGGCTTGGCAGGGCTGGTCCCCTTAAATCATGTATATGTTTTTATGCCCCAAAGTCAGGACTTCAGTTCAGTATTTTCACAATGAAAAACCAGAGGTGTGACTCATACAGCTCACAAAAATCCAAAATCTCCCAACTTGTACCAACAAGGTTCATTTGTAATGACAGTTCATTTGTATTTGCAACTATATCCTCCTCAAACAGTTTCCTGCAATCCTGCTAATTAAACTTTAATTTTACCAAAAAATTAGAATTTCAGTTTAAGAATGCACAATAAATCTGAATTTGAAAATATTACAAAATTCTTTCAAAAGCTTCAAATACAACACAAAAATGTCATTTTTTGTTTAATAAACTGTAAAATTTTTTCACTAAAATAGTTTCCCCGCCCCTCCAAAAATTTTTCAACTGAAGTTTCATCTACAGTTAGCAAAGTGCCCCAAGTACAGCTCTGCAACTGTACCATCGAAATGGGAACACAATCAGTCAGTCAGTCTTGGAGAAAGGCTCTTTTCTCTACTATCACCACCCTGCCCCTCACATTTTTGAGCTGCCTTATGGTTCTTGTTTGATGTAGTAGCTGGCAGACCCATTGCTTTCCTGATCAGATGCTCCTTGAAGAAAGTTATACTCCTCTCCATCTAGCAACTCCTCTTTCAGCTGCAGTGAAGTCACTAAAAATAAAAGATAAAGTTAAAGACCCATAAATAATTCAAAATAATTGTTAAGATTTCCCTTCAATTTAATTAAAACCTAATGTTATTTTTCTTCCCATTAATAATTTTAAACTGGGCATTAAAAAGGCTAAAGTTTAGAGAAATTATTTTCAAGAAACAATATATACAGTAAATAAAAAAGCTTTAGACTTGTGGATTTAAAGTGCAGTTATAATAGAAAAAAGGACTGTAAAATGTAAAAACTGGGCGGGTGTTTCACACTGATTGCTTCTCAGTAAGTCTAGATTCAGCTTGTATCAAAAGATTATTTTCATTTACTCCCAGCCCTATAAATTTAACTTGAGATCATGGTCGGGGGAAAGAACCACCAACCTAACCCAAGATGTACCTTTCACATTATCTCCAGGCTGCATAGTCAGAACTTAGCTGACAAGCTACGTGAGGCAGAATAAATTCGGTTCACACCTCTACAGCTGGGTTGTCTCCACAGTTCTAATAGTGAAGTGGGCAGATATATTAATCACTAATACACATTACTATAGCCCCTTCCAGTCAAAACCCTAAAGGCATCTTTCTCATCAATGAATCATGAGCTCCCTGGTGAGGCAGGCAGATATTAAACCCATTTCACAGATGGAAAGACAGAGAGAGAGAGAGGGCAAGTATGCCCAAGATCACATTGGAAGCATGTGGTAGAGCTAGAGTAGAACCCAGATTTCAGGTCTAGTTCTTTGACCAGCCTTCTTCTCTTGGGACTCAGACACCCTCACAGGAAGCAGATGCTTTGACTTTTCTGACAATAACTGCACTTTAAGTTACACCCTTAAAATCACTTCAAATGATAGAATAACTTAGCTTTAACAAATGCCCCTGAGGCTTAATTTTAGCCTCAGTGACCCCATATTAATATTTCTGGTTAAGCTAAATGACAAACTGAAAACCAATTACCCACTGTTTAGAAGAACAAATGCTGGACAATGATTGAAAACAAAGTAACTTGGAAATTATGGTAAAAATCCATCTATGGATAGGTCTACACTGCAAAAAACAAACAAACCCATTGTAGCAAGTCTCAGAGCCTGGGTCGACAGACTCAGTCTTGTGCTACAGCACTAAAAATTGCAGTGCAGATTTTCCCACTCAGGCTCTGACACCAGGTGAAGGGGATGAGTCTTAGAGCCCGAGCAGGAACTTCTACACTATTATTTATAATGTCATAGAGCAAACCCCATTAGTCTAAGTCTGTAGATCCGGGCTCTGAGACTTGATGCTGTGGGTGTCCCCCCCCCCTCCTTTTCTGCAGTGTAGACACAAAAGGGTCAACCAGTAAGATGTGCAAAAATTAAAGTGATTTATTAAAATACAAATATCCACGTTGCATAGCAAAATAATCTAAGTTCCAAGAGAAGATTTTTTTTTTTTTTAATTTTTCTTTAAAGTCTGCCCTTCTGAGCCATCTGCCTACAGCAACCATCGTAGCGTAAAGAACAGTTGATACAATAAGGAGGGTCATTTTAAGAAATGGTAAATTAAGCATTTTTCCTTTAACTTTTCAGCGGACCAGCACATTTCACGGCAATGAAGTAAAGCAATCTGAAGGACAAGTACAGGTACAAAGTGAGTATTTGTGTTTATTATTGTTATTTACTACTGTAGTAGCAATCAGAAGCCAACCAGATTGGAGCTCCATCATCTGAGGTGCTATACAAATATATAGTAAGTGACAGACCCTATCCCAAAGAGCTTGCAGTCTGGAAAATTCTGCTTACTCAGGATGAAAGGCTGATAAGGCATCCTACACAAACAGGTTGTCTAACATTAAGGCTTTGGTCCTACAATTAGATCCACTAGCACAGACCCTTGGATATTAGTGGGTCCGATCACAAGATTGGGGGTCTTATTTTTTAAATAAATTGTGAAGAGTCAAATTCTGCCCTGGGATACACGCATAAGTCTCCAATGGACTTTAATGGAACGGACATCTCCAAAAACAGAATTTGTTCCTTAATGTATATATAGCAAGAGAGTTTTGGCTGTTAAAGCAGTTTAGAAGAAGAACAGTAATCCACTTTCTCTCATGCTCAGCTCCTATGATACTGACATAATCAATTCTATCACTCTTTAGCAAGATGGTTGCCTTCAGGAACAGGCTGAGAAATGCAGACTTCAATTAAAACCAGCATTTTAAGTTATCATTCACAGTTTGCATCCAAGGAGAACAGCTTATCTTGTGAACATTAAGATGGGTATTGTTTCTCCTTCATCTTCCAAACAACAGATGGTTGAATTTAAAAGCTTCTTTTACTACAGATGTGTATGTACAGCATTCGGAACCAAGTTACATTATTTTCGTTACTAACTGCAAAACACAAACCTATAATTTCACTGTTTAATTTCATGCTTTAATTTTTGCTAAGCAGAATTAAGCATGATTAAAAAACATGTACTATCTTGAAAGAAAATGAATTATGCGGCATCTGTGATTTGATGTAAGTGACAGGCAGGAAAAATTGTTTACAATAGAGGGTTTGCAGCATATTTGCAATTAATTTTTAAGACCCAGGATACTTTTTTAATCTTCTATCTTCCTATTTAAAAAAAAAAAAAAAAAGTGATCTGAAACACAAAGAAGAATGATATTATGGATAGCAGTACCAAATAGGTTGCAATTAACCTCCCAATCTGATTAAGAAAAGTGATACTTATCAATATATGAGCATATATGAAAAGCAGAAACACTGAAAAGAAAATATGGCAAAGTTTTCATTAAAGGTGCAGTACCCACATTAAAAGGTTGATTAATATACAAAAACTGATGGCTATCTGATGACCAAATGAATGAGAGAAGCATTAAAAAGTTTTAGTTACTGAATACCAAGTTAACAACACCAATGTCTTTTCAAATGCAAAAATTTGATGCGGTGAAATCTGAAAATAAATTCCAAAACCTGTTGCTATTTTTAATCCTGCTACAAACTTACAAGACATTTGATTACTCTTTTATTATGGTCCTATATCATCTTCCATGTTGATACACACTCCTGTGCTAAATAAAAATAAAATTTAAAACATTAAAATATTTTAAAAATCGCTAAAAACACAGCAGAGCATGATGTAAACCTACAAAACCAAGCAACCTCACTACCTTGCATCATGGAAACCTCTTCCCTCCCTACCCTGCCCCCAAAACCTTGATTATTTTTGCCTGTCTCTATGTTACATAGAATGTACAACAGGGACCTTTTCTTTTATTAATCTGTAGGGGACCACGCACACCTAAGGCATAGTATCTTTACATAATAAGCAACAACAAACAGCTAACAGAGATATGCTGTGCTATTTACTCTAGGAAAACGCTAATATACAGAGGTTCAAATTGCTTTCCTACAATTTGAAATGCTTTGGTCAAGTTCCCACCTTCCCCAGTATTTAAATAATGCTTGTCGGTTTGCCCAATATTTCAAGTACACCTGGTGAGTTAGCAGGCTTCACATTTTGTCCTAGACCTATTCAATTAGCACTAAGATCCCAACAGTTAAATATTTAAACAACACTATTTTTCCCTGCTAACAAATCTCCCGAAGAAAAATTTATCAACACCGTGGGTTCAAGCTATACATATATAGTACAACACTTGAATGATAAGCAAAGAGATAAATACTTAGCTATAGCGCTTTAAATCATGAAGCAACTTGGCTGAACATCCAGCTGATGGAAGGTTCTGAGCAGAAGGAAAGACACACAAGGTGCTCCCTCTCCTCATGAGCTCAGTGAGCTATCTGCAGTGCTCTCAGTATCTTGCTACCCCAGGAAGCCCCAAACTGATCTCCCTTGTACCAGGGATGTGATGTCAGTAACCTGCCCCACCAGGAAACATCAGAAGAAACAAGACCCTGACTTTAGGGGATAACACATGTCAATAAAGAAAATGGGATTGGTTTTGAAAAGCGACTTCTTTCCTTGACTGCCCAGAGATCATGTCTTTCTCAACACAGAGCTGTCTGAAGGCTACATTTCAATGCTGAGAAGTCATTTCACATACAATTCTTAAAGTTTCAAAATACAGATGAAAGTAAAAGAAAAGCAGCATGACTGTGTCAGAGAGCAAAAGCAATTCTTAAAGAAGCAAGATGAAGTACTATTGAATTCTATAGCAATACAGATGTTGGATGAGAGGGCAATGAGGTTATTTAATGAACCCGATGTAGCTTTTCTGATAGAAAATGAATATTCAGAGCAGACTGGACATCAGTCAGCAATACACTGTTTGGAAAACGAGGGCCTAATCTTGAGAACTGCTAATTAAAGTCACCAGGGGCTGAGAGGGTTCAGTTCCTTGTACAATCAAACCCCGAACGTAGCAGTGGCCACAACAATCCAGGGAGAAAGCTGCCAGTCAGAACACTATCTTGGATCAGCATCCAAAGCCACATTATGGTATCCACAGCATCTCATCTAGGGTGCTTGAAGAACATTACCACTAACTGTTGATAGATAGCATAACTATACTCTAACAAGTGTGAAGGATATTTTGAGTATCTGATACATCTGATTATCCTACATTTGAAGGGAGACAGTCATGAGGATCTCATAGAGCTTTTTGCATTTCTAACTTCTTTAATCAAGGATTACCTTATACAAACCACAAGACTTATATAAGACACAGATGTTTTAATCTGCTAGACCAATATTATTAATAAATGAATTCTTAAAGGGTTTCCCCTATTCACTGATTAAGATGGATAAACTTCATTTTGTCAATATTCAAATAAAACCAGTCTTTTGGTTTTGGAGCAAGCATGGGAGGGGCGGAAAAAACAGGTTTGTTTTCAAAGGGTAAATCCTTTCAAATTTATTTCTTATCATACCCAACTGTGGTCTGTAGAATACTGAATACAAGAGACTCAATTATGCTTAAATTCAAAAGACCTCTTTTTCCAAACAGCTGTTCTCTTATGCACCGGCTGTATGCAATCACAAATCTCTTTCTAGTTACATACTGTGCTCAAGGCTTTAAGGAATAATGCGCAGTGTTCTAACAACGATGTTGTGTTACATATTACAATTCAATACGTTAATTGAAAGTATCTGCACACTTTAAAAAAAAATCTGCCGAAGTGCAGTATGGTAGTTAAATCACAGTGTACGTAAGCCTCAGTGACCTAGAGGCTTAGGAATATATAGGAATATATTTGCCCTGGGAACCATTGCTCCCTTATGATGAAGTCAGTGAAGTGGACTGATATGGACCAGTGGAAGTGACTATTCCTCTTACTTTACAGACAGAAACAAGTAAACGAGGCAGCATATTTCATGCCAGACCATGCTTTGTCCCCCACCCTGTTCAGCATTTCCCTCTGCAGTAACCGAGAGACTTTGATGGTGCTCATTACCTGTTTTGAGGCTGGGACTGAACTCTTGGCTAGTCCTGGGAGGCTGGGAGGCCTCCGGGGCTGTCTGTGCTGGAAGGGTTCGATATGGAGGAGGAGTCAACTCTTCATCACCAGAGAAGCTCCTCCGCACCCCACCCGTCATGGGTAGGCTCGACAAACTGACAGGCTTCTTCCCAACTGGCATCTTCCTCTCTAAACATCAAGTCAAACTAAAGTAAACGCTTGGGTCAAAGTGAATTAGGTAACTCAGACTGGTCACTGAGAAATGTCTGCCTTGTATTCAGCTTTGGAGTCTGAAAAATAAGGACCTTGATGTGAAATTGCAAAGTTCACTCATTTTGGGTGGGTGGGGGGGTGTTAAAAATCCCAACTCTCAACAACTTTTTTTCTTTCCTTTTAATCTATGAATTCTAGTGATTACTTGGATGGGCCATGAAGCAATCATTAAAGAAAGTGTCCCAGCCCTAATACCTTTTGTAATCTACCAATAAAACAGGAGCACTTCAAAGTGTTACTGCAGCAGCTGCATTTCACAGCCAACACCTTATCTCCTGATCACATACTGAAACAACTTTTGGTTCTAGTTCAGAAGTGCGGTTATTAGATTTATAGAGTGTGACAGGAATGTTTGTTTGTGAACCAATCCCACTTAAAAAGGAGTTTGTTTTTTTGCTAATTCACTACATATAAAATCTTAATTATGTAGACCACCACAACTTACTTAGCACTTCTGTAGTGCCTTACAAATGTTAATGAGTGTTCTAATTTGGAAAAACAAACAAACCTGTTTTTTCAAAAAAAAAAAAAACCCACCTTCAAGTTATCGGATAACACACCTTCATTCCATAAATTGATTTCCCCCCCCAAACGCTGAATTTATTCCTGCCTCATCATATAAGAAAACCTTACTTTGTTTTAACCTCCAAACAGAGGCCCTGGTCCTGAAATTAGCTTTTGGGGGCAAGCCCCTGTGCCTGGGGGAACCTCACTGCAGAATCAGGACCTTAAACGCTATGACAGCATTTCAGCATCACCATTGCTTACACTTGTTCTCAAAGCTACACTGATGAATGCTAAGATATTGCCAGTCTAATCAAGTACATGTACTTTGGGCTAACACAAGAGAATGGCCCTCAAGAAAGCTCTGAAGTCAATGGGACTATTCATGGTAAGAGTTAAATATATGATTAAGTTTCTTGTCTAATCAGGGCATAGGCGACTAAGGGTTGGCAGGTCTGGGGCCTCAGTTTGTTCTTCTAGGAAGGAAGTGATGCAATCAAGCAGCAAGTTGTCTATATAACCAGAGCTTTAAAAAACAGATAGGTCACATCATCTATTAAGTGGCCTTAGAACAAAACCAATTACTAGGAAGCAGTCAGTACTGGTGCATACTGTAAGCTACCATACTATTCATTAACGGTCAAAGGAAATTGATAACTTGTCATCACCACAGTCTTTAGCGGCACAAAATTTGGTCACAAGAAACCAGTACAATATTCCGTCCATTTCAAGATGACACTGAAATCAGAACGGTCTCCAAAACATTACAGGAGCATGCACAATGTTTTTAAGTTGGCAGCATTTTCCTTATTTAGGAATTATTGAAACCTACATCAAAACGCACTGGCAAGATCAGACACAATTAGGAGCAATCCATCATCTCATAATTACAGGGTCCTGTCCTGTCAAAAATCCTGAGAAATTCCGATGGGCTATAGTTCCATTTTAGAACAGAATAACCGTCTACCCAAGGTATGTGCACAACAAATCCAACCTGATCTTCCCTACTGTGAATAAAAAGCAAGCATCAGTGATGGATATACTGATAGATGAGAATCTAGTGACTGATCTGAAGATGCAAAAACACAATATAACTGTCACGTTATTCCACATGCACACAATTACACATAAAGCACATTGGATGTTATCATTGTAAAGTGGTGTCACCACAAAATATGAATGCTGGATGTGAGCCTACAGTAGTAGCAGAAAGTTCTGAGGAGTTAGAACCATATGACCCGATAACTGGATCTTTCAATGAGCCATACCAATCCTAGAAAGGATAAGAGTCATTTCTTTACAATCCAGATGTTAGTGAAAGATCCACTGTTCTCTATTATAAGCGGGGTTGCATAGCAACATACAATTAAGAAAAGAAGACTAGGTTTATTGAAGGTAAGGCCAAGCAGGATGCTAGCTGATTTCTGTTCCCCTTTTTCAACATGGAGCCTTTTTAGGATATATTTTTAAAGCCACTTACAGGACTAACTCAGGCTGTATTAATTTACATATCAGTTAAAAAAAAAACCCTATAAAAAGCTTAGATTACAACAACTGAAGTCAAACTTGGATTTTTCAATCAGACTCCGAAATCCAATATCAATGCAGATATTAAAGAATAAATATTAGAAGTTATAATTTTTCCTATGTGTCTCCTTTACATGAAATGGTCAACAAACATAGCAATTTTTTAATATATTTTTAGTACTAAATTTGTGCTTACTAACTCCTTGTAAGTCACATTAAAAAAGTTACAAGAAGCATTTTAGCATTTATTTCCCCCAACTTAACATTTAAATGTTTTGGAATAAAAGCAAGGATGTAATCTCAGCACCAATGTACTTGCTTTTAGGAGCTTTAAAAAAAAAAAAATCAGACTTTATGTAATATTCGTCCGGGGAGGGGAAGGGGAGAAGCATTACACTATGGGACCAATTTCCAGTTAAATTGCTCTCACCATTCAACACTAAATCAGAGATTCACTAGTACCTGTACTACTGTTTGCATTATTAAGGTATTTTGGAACAATTTGGGACTTTCATTCTAGTTCACTATTAACAGAGCTTCATTATCTCAGGAGTTCACTATATGCATGTTCAATGGAACCAATACTATTAGCATACTCCTTCCAACTGCATGGACCCATTAAGAATCTGAAATATTGCATTAGAAATGTTTCCAATACACATTCAAAACATTCAGCAGAATGACTCAAGCCATTCTGGAATGCAACATGAGTAAGTGTGAGTACCATGCATGTAAATAATTCATTTTAGTAAAAAAGTTACTCAGGATGTGTGGTAGTTTCTTGTTAAACCCCAGTATCTTGGCTGTTTTTGCACACTGGGGAAAAACACACTAATACCACAGATTTGTATGCTTCAAAAACAATCTTTCCAAAACAAAAATCCCCCCCCCCCCCCCAAAAAAAAACCCAACCAAAGACTATGGAAAGAATAGTTTCTCCTTGACATTGATTATTATTTGCTGAGATGCAGCACTTGTGCCACTAACTTTTCTGGCACATACAAAACATACAGGAGTCAGCCAGTTACAAGAAGATGTTTTCATGCCTTTGTCCTCTCCTCCCCTTTTGGACAATTAAATAGGTTTCTTAGCTAAAACAGCCCACCAGACTCTTCTCCCCACCCCACATCACAAATCCACTCCAGGTTAGTAAGAACACAAGAATCTCAATCCCCTTAGGGCAAGCGTCTGCCCTGGTGGCATTAGGTGAAGGAAGTTGCCTTTTCTGCGACTCAGTCTGTCATCAGTGTTGTGTGAAGCAATGGTTTCCAAATAGCTTTAGGGAGACTTATGGTGGAGAAAAGGACAAAGCAAAAAGGAGAAAGATTGGGCAGACTCTGCCTACCAAGCTCCCTTCAGCCAATCCTGAAGTTCTCCAAACAGAAGTGCATCAAAATACAGCACAGAACTTTTAGTGCGCAGTAGCAGGGTCCACACAGCCAGTTACAGCATGGCAAGCTAGTGCTCTGTAGGTACACACACTGGCAAGCTGTGCACTAAGTCTCCACATCGACAACCACCTAGAGCAGGGGTAGGCAACCTATGGCACGCGTGCCGAAGGCAGCACACAAGCTGATTTTCAGTGGCACTCACACTGCCTGGGTCCTGACCACCAGTCCGGGGGGGCTCTGCATTTTAATTTAATTTTAAACGAATCATCTTAAACATTTTAAAAACCTTATTTACTTTACATACAACAATAATTTAGTTATATATTATAAACTTACAGAAAGAGACCTTCTAAAAATGTTAAAATGTATTACTGGCACGCGAAACCTTAAATTAGAATGAATAAATGAAGACTCGGCACACCACTTCTGAAAGGTTGCTGACCCCTGACCTAGAGCTTTTTCCAGACAATAAGTCTCTGAAAGCTCCTTGGAGTGTATTACATCCTCCTGTTCCCGGACTGGGCATTTAAAACAATGCTATGCAAAGATCTTAGAGTTGAAGTACAATTTATAAACTAAGTTAATCTTAAAAACAAAAACAAAAAAAATACCCCCACCATACTGAAGCAGATCTTCAGAACAGTTATGTCACCAGGTACCACAAAATGGGAGGGGGGGATATAAGTAATAATCACCACCAAGACTACTTGAGAGTAGCAAGTCTTAGCAAGTGAATAGAGGAAGGAGATGACAAAATAGCATGGGGGGGGGCGGGGGCGGGCTGTACCAGTTGTTTGCTATTCCTTATTGAAGGCCCCGCTCCCTTGCTGCACGCTGTCTTTTTGGAAGACAAGAGCAGTGAGCTCAGACCTTCAGGGGTTGCCTAGAGAGGCCTGCCAGAATCAGCTGCTGATAGAAACCAACAAGACTTGGTCCTCTATTGGAAGGGGCAGGAGCAAGCAGAGGTCCATCAGGGCCCAGCAGCCCAGATAAAGAGGAGTGGCTACCTCTTTCAAAGGCCAGTTCTGGATGAGGCTGTGACAGGAAAGGAAGGCTCTCTCTGTCTTGACCAGGCCAGGTTTCTTGGGTTATGGGCCTAACTGACCATACATTGGTGGATCAGTGAAGGACTATTGTCTTATGTTATGAACTTTAACGCTGACATGGACATTTAGCATTAAGTGTCAATTTATTTTCTGTAAAATTAAGAGGAGTCCGCTCTGAGGGACATTCTGGCTCAGGTGAGCCAGTGATAATTGGTATCAGCAGTGAGATGTCCAAATCCCCTTTCATCACAAAGGGGATGATGGAAGACTTACTGAGGCTTTCAGTACAACAGCAGGCCCAGACTAAACAAGAAGCTCAGTGGACTGTCAGCAGCGAATCCTGGGAAACTTCTCTAGGGAAGTCGTCAAGGTCTGAACTTGTTGCTCTTCCCTTCCAAAAAGGGCAGGGTGCACCAAGGCAGCAGGGCCTCCAGTAAGGAGCAACCAAAGTGTTGCGCACCCTGTCACAGGTGTCAGCACCACCAGGTTAAGGCCTCAGGGAGAAAAAAAATGCAGATTTATGAAACACGCACGTGAAATTAAGAAGGTTATGAATCCTTTAAGAATTTCCCTCTGTGGCTAAGTACACACAATGAGGAAACTGGGAGTGGGATCAGTCTTCTGTTCATCCCAGGAATGAGGAGATAGTGGATTGCAATGATGCACATTTCTTATGAAGAACTTTTTTGTTCTTGCACTAATTGTACAAGATCATCCAGGTCTTTTAGAAAGCTTTGCAGGTCCTAAATTGTAAAGAAATTTGGCCAAGACTTCCTGCAATCTCAGCACCAGTCTGTCACAAGCCAGGCCATGCATTTGAGAAAATTCTTGGCATCAGAGGCTCAGATATTGTTGTAACAGATCTGGCACTGATGGGAAATGTAACTGATCTCTCATCACCAACTACTGGGAGTTCAGCAGGCCTTACTGGGTGAGAAGATGAATACTCCTCTATTTAGTGCCCTTTGTATGCATGGTGATTTATATGTGCACATAACAAGTTGCCCCCAACAGGAATTTAAGAGGGCATTAATATGAATAAAGAGATCATTGTTATATCTCCGGCTGCCACCTTCAAGGCCTTCAAAACTTGTTTAGATTCTTCAGAGAGAAACTTCACCTGACAATTCCATAAGAAGGTAATTGAAGGAAGAGTATATGTAGAGGATCATTCCACCTGATGGAAAAGGCATTTGGTTGATGTTGTATCCCCGTTCACATATCTGATGCAGAATCACTGTACTTCCAAGGTTGCTTTGGGAGGCAAAGACACTTACCTGTAAAATGACCTTACAGCTTAAACAGAGACCAAAGAGATAGCCTCTTTAGGATCCTTTTGTACCAGATGTGTGTGGATTCCTTAGAGTGAACCAAACTGCACTATTATTGAGCTAGACAAAGACATGCAATGCTCTAATGTAATCAATGAATTCCTGTGCTCAGTTAGAAAAGCAAAACTTCTTTCAGAAAATTCCTGGATCTTAGGCTGTTAACTTCAAAAATGCTCCTCCACTCATGCAGACTCCCATCTGGGGTACAGATTTGTTTCTTTCGCTTCCTGGTGTGTTAGAAAGGAGAAACTATAAAAGACTTGAGTCACTTATCAAAGAATAGGGGTACATCCTGCATGTATGCTCTAGTCAGGTTAATTCTGTGTCCATGATAAGACCAAGTTCGCAAGGGTTGCCTTCTCCATTCATTGGTAGAAGAAGATCTGTTATGTCTTCCTATTAATGCCTCTGCTATTGGCAAAGCTCAGAAAAGCTAATAGACCCATTAGGCCCAGCCAAATATGGCTGTCAATCCTGCTGCAGAAGACTAAAACAAGTACCACTATTTGAGAGCCAAGTCTCAGCCTGATTCTGAGTGATAATCTATCTTGCTCTATCTCCACCTATGAGCCCCAACAGCTTAGTTTGTGACAGCATAGTAATCAGCAAGCATGATGTCTCTGAGCAGAACGAGATACAGTTCAAAGCTGAAGAGGTCTGTGGTGAGGTGTAGTTATGCCCATGTGACCTCTTGCTTAACAACCTTCTTCGTCCTCCTAAGTCTTAGATTAACTATGTGGAAACAGTTAGCAAATACTCTGGCCTATCATGAACTAATCAAAGATAGACTAGTGTCTCTCTATAGATCCTTGTTGTCAATTTTGAGTGAAAATGTTCCTGGTGGCAGTGACTTCAGCTTGTACCGCAAGTTAAGTTCTGGTCCTAGCAACTGAAGTACCTCACATCAGATTTCACAAGGTAAAAGATTCCTCTCCACAATGGTGCCAAAGCTTGCTAACATTCTTCCCATACCATTTTCAAGGGAGCATTCTTCTCCATATGCTCAACGGCAGAGTCCTTTGGGTTTTACCTAGCTCTTGGAAAGCCCACCTAACTTTTTGTTTTTGACACTCTCACAGGATGACTGGCCCTTTAAAGGGAGATGGGTTCAGCCCCACCTGTGACCCTCTCAGCTCATCTCTCCAGGTGGAGAAAAGGAACAATGTCACATGACAGGGAGGACATGTGGCTAAACCAGGAAATAAAACAGAAGCCTGTGGAAAGAAGGAAAGAATCCAGATAGGAAGCCCTGGGAGTTGCTGCTTGATAGAGAGCAAGGAGAGACTCAAAACAAGCAAGAGAGCTGCATGAGCTCTCGTCACAGAGACTCTCCTTAACTCCCAGGCACAGGGCCTCAGGAGCGCAGAGAACAGGTACCAGCTGGGAAGGCTGGAGTGTGGAGAGCAAGTCTCCTAGGGGAAATCCTCAGCTCAAACAGGACTATGAACCTTGCACTAAGGTTGTGAGCCTGCTAGGAAGGCTGGATGGGAGTTCTTATGAACTTAGTTAATAAACCCAGACACCAAGAAGGGGTGTTACTTTACACATGCAAGCTTATGTTGAAGTTACTGGGGAGCCCAAGAGGGGGAAACTGAGGCAGTAGCTAGTCTGAAGATAGGTGAAGTAGGCAGCATTGCTACAGACTCCAATTAATTGAGCAGAGCTGTTGCCAAGAGAACTGCATCTAAACGGATGTCTGATTGTATTTCACACTGTTGTAACGTGGCTTGCCTGAAACTAGGGAGGCCATGTCAAGGCTCACTTGGTCGGAGGTGTATTTCCACTGCAGATACCTACAATGCAGCTGGACGGCCTTCTCACCACACATTTACAAAACAGTATTGCTTACATTTAAGAACTTGCCATGCTACAAAGCTTGTTTTCAAGACAGAGGGAAGCCAAATTCTCCCATCTTTGAAAGACGTTTATTTCAGGGTGCTCCTCATTTTAAAGTTAATTAATCACTGCATTAAGTGTTGGTTATTCATCTCCTCGTGCATACTTGAACTTCGTGGTCCACTTCAATGTTTAAGAGATATCTTTGACCCCTTTATATATTAAACAATACTTGGCATTGACCTTGTTATGATTGCCTATTGCAGCCTCACCAATTTTTTCTTGTGGGAGATTCCTCTTCCATGACTCAGTATTTTAATATCAAGAATCTACAATAATGAAATACAAGGTTTGGTGTTTGACAAACATGGATCTAAAATCATCTCATTTGTAATCAAATACAATCAACACTGTTTTCAAGTTATTTATTGAAGAGGATTTCTGATAAACTCAGGAACTACTCTGCAAATGCTAGCTATGGAAAGGGTCAAATTCAGTAGGTAGGTCTTCCTAACTGTGTCCCTTCTCCCATCCCTGCAGACTTGATTTTTCTGCCCAATGAATTTTAAAGGAATATCAGAGCCTCAAAGAGACAAGAAGACAAGTTTGAAGTATGAGGTTACAATCCTTGTTAGGAAGCATTCAGTAAAGTTTTCAAAACTTTCTGTGATGAGCTTGCAGATCATGCCTACCTCACAAAAGGTATGAGGATTAATGTTTGTAAAATTTGCTAAAGATGGCACACCCTATCAGCAAGAAATTTATTTTTGTACATGCTCTTGCGTAGAAATATTTTGAAATCCAGGTTTTTCCCAGTAAAATCCTAACAATTTCACCTCAGAGTGAAAATGTAGAACCCGACAACCTGAACTGATTGAACTGTGAATTAGAAATGCCATGTGTGTTTAAGATACAGGTTGTGGCTGCAATAACAGCAGTTAATTTGATTAATTTAAAGAAAAAAAATGTTCAAGCTTATTAGGAACTTGCAAGTAGTAATAAGGGCCTTTAAAGCATATAGAAAAGAGTAATAAAACCTAAAAATCAAAAAACCCAAACACCTCTTTTCCCTCCAAAATGGAGGTGCCAAAGGCTAGAGTTTTCTTAACTCTAGAAGTATTCAATGCTTCACACTTAAATGAACTCAAGATTACAAAACAATGAACTGGTAACTCCTCAGGAACAGTTTTGAATAGACCAAAGTCAGACAAGATGGAGCTTGATGATCAAACTTGGAATTTAAGCCTGATGATAAAGCCTAGAATCAGGGCTCGACACCCTGGATCTCTTCCAGCACTATGTTAAGGGCCGTCATGCAGCTCTTAACCACCTAAGTCTGCCGACTTGTGGGGAAGTCATGTCCTGTGTCAGCAGAATTGCCCACTTCCTAATACTCGCTGGCAGCCAACATGAAGGCAACTGGACTGCAAAAGAGATGGTGTGCAATCCACAAGGATTAAAACTGATATATTTGCATTCTGCCTTCTCTTGCAGTTAATTTTGTCCAATGTATCTTCAGCACAAAGTACCAGCTGCTGTTACAAAAACATGTCTCTCCTGCACCAAGGAAATACCACCTCTTGCCAAGGAAATACCAAGAACGTGAACAGAGGCAATGGCTTAGTGTTCCAAGCATAGCTAGGCTGCCTTCTAATTAGTGCCTCTTATTACGACACTATAGAATCAACCCTTCATTTTTATTAGGCACATAAATAAACTCCTCTCACTGTATGTGGGTTCTTCTCAAACACTTGCTCTGATTGGATATTCAAGATGTTGTGGCACTTTTTATTTTAATTTATTTTTTTAAATAAGGAGCTTGCCCTGAGTTCTTGTCTAAAATTTATCGTCCGCATAAAAATTTGTCATGCACCATGGGTTGGTGCTATCCTCCACTGCTCTCTTTCAGAAGCATCCAATCTTTTAAAAAGGCCTTGGCATCCTTTGGAATAAAAGGTGCAATGTGAATTTAAGATAAACATAGATGGATCTGATCTCCAACAAGAAAGGGTAGGAGAAGGCACAAAGTGCTCTTGTGACTGGCTGTCTCTACTCCCTTTGTTACAGACAGAAAATAGCTTTGGTTTGAAACAGTGTCATGGAAACAGGACTAGATGGGGAGGGGGAGGTGCATCATTGTAAATTAAAAATTAAACAGATTTGTTTGAATTTCTGAAGAGAACAATTTGCTCCCAGGGAAACACTACTAATGTGGAAAGAATTTGGACAGTTTTTAAAAAAATACTAGGGATTTAACAAGTACTGTATATACTCGTTCATAAGACGAATTTTTTTAGTAAAAAAAGAGAAGCACCAGAGAAGGTTGTTGGCTTATGAATGGGGATAGAGAGGGAGAGGTGGGACACAGCTCCTCCCCGTAACAGAGGGAGCAAGGAGAGGCAGCACAGCCAGCAGAGCCAGAAGGGAAGAGGCGGGGGCCAGAGTCTCTCCACTTCTGGCCACACTGCTGTCCCCCCCAGCCTCCGAAGCAGCTGCAGCTCCGGGGCTGGCAGGCTGCGGCCATGCCACTCGGCCCCGCCGCCCAGCGCAGGCTGTGGCCGCGCCGCCCGGCCCGCCGGAGCACGCTGCAGCCTTGCCACCCGGCCCAGCCCGCTGGAACATGCTGCGGCTGTGCCTCCCGGTCTGGCCTGCCGGAGCAGGCTGCGGCTGCGCCGCCCGGTCTGCTGGAGCAACTCCAGCCAGGCCAGAGACATCCTCTCCAGATAAGGTGGGAAGGGAAGGGATGGGATGGGGAGAGTGTGTGGGTCCCGGGCTAGGGGTACGGTCATGTGTGTGTGGGGGCAGGGGTATCACAGGGGTTACTCCCCTGACTCCTAGCTTCTCCCCTCCAAAAAGATTTCCCCACCAGTTGCTGTCCCAGCCCGTCAGGGTAAGCAGCTGGTGCGCCGGGACACTTTGTTTACTTATGTTTACCTCCTGCCTGCGGAGGCTCAAAGTAAACAAATCATCTCAGCCCACCAGCGGCTTATCCTGATGGCCCAGGAGCCAAAGTTTGCTGACCCCTGAATTATAGGGTCGGCTTATGAATGGGTTATACAAATTTTCCATTTTTACTTATCCATCTTGGAGGGGTCAGCTTATAAACGAACTGGCTTATGATCGAGGATATACAGTAATACTCAATTGACATGAGTAGTCAGCTATAGCAATACTACTAAGTACCTTTGTAAGTAACATTATTATTAAGAGCTTCCTACAATTGCCCCACATCCTAACAATTGATAAACTTGTCAATTTAAAAATTAGTACCGTTTTGCAAGAGGAGACAAATTTTAGTTTTATAAAGTAACTGAGGATGATAGATTGCCCTCGGTTTTCTACATCTCATTTACCTTCTGCTTCAAAACAACCTGGTTCTTTTTTCTCCAGCTTTGCTATGAAGAGTTAAAAAGCGAAGAGCCATGCATATATGAGCATTTTGCTCAAGACCACCTTACTTTAGCTTCATGCTTATGCAGAATTCCTTACCTAAAATTGGTTCTAGGAGTATCAAAAATAATTTAACTTATTTGTCCGTGTACAATATACACAGAAGTTACAAACACTATCATTTCTTTCAAAACCACTTACTTTCCATTTGGTTATTTTGCTGCAAGTTATAAAAAAAATAACATTTCTCAATTAATAAAAGCCTCCTTTTATGGCATACTGCACCTTTAAGCATAACACTTATTTCATGCACAAGCAACATTTCCAACCAGAATAATTTGAGACAAATTGCACAACTTTCTAACAGCCAGGAAAGGGCATATAAGCACCACTTTGTCACCCACTTTTCTTGTGTCCTTTGTACTGTTGTGACTTAGCCTTTTTCTTTTGCTTTGATGAACTTGACTGGCTATCTCTTGCTGCTGAAAAATATTAAGAATTAAAATTTTCAATTAATGATTTGGGAAAATACTGCACAATCTTTCATGCTAAGGAAAATTCACGAGAAAAATGTTTTCCTCAATGAATAAATGAATGAATGAATGAAGACAGAGCCTATGTCAAACAGAACACATTCACAGAGGAAAAATCCTCTACTTGAACTGCACCCATTCCAGTAGCCCCTGGAACACAATTACCCATATCATATTCCCTGACCTAACAGGCTACAAATAGTCATCTCATCCATCATTATGGGACAACACACATCTGTTGCCAGGGCCATACCTCTGCTCCTTTGAGCAACTAGTTATTCATAGCAATTATTTTCCTGACTGGAGAAGTACAGCTGATGCATCATAAAACTGAGTCTTGCTGCCAGTCGGATTTCACATAAGGCAAGAAGAAAGTTGGGAGGAAGAAAAAAAAAAAGATAGAAACAGAAAAAGATTAGAAAACCAGACACACAAAAAAGATTTACATACGAAAAATGGACACAGACACACAAATTAAGATATCAAAAAATTTGGACTACAAAGAGAGAAATTATTAAAAGAATGGAAAGAGGCAAGAACAAAGAAAGAAACAAAAATAAGCACTGGTAAGGCAGACTAATAGGAAAAACATTTGAAGAGTAAACTAAAGTAAAACATTCCAAATCAGCCATAGCCTGTAATATATATTTTTATATTACAATTAGTTTATACTCCTCCAGTATGTCTGTCTAAACAAAGAAGAAAAAAAAAATGTCAGTTGACAGAACTGATTTCATGTATTCCTGAAAGCCTGCCAACATTTAAAGTATTCAAATCATAAGCTGCCAGCTACACTAAAGACAGCATCTCGTGTTTACATATTCACTCTCCAGGCTCTGGACAGGTTTATGGGCCTGAAAAGCCAGGTATGGACATACAAGCAGGCTGTCTGGGTTCTTTAAATTAAATAGATCCCATATTGCCAACACTTGTGCATGTGAATAACTATGCATATGCATAGTACCACTGATTTAAATGCATAAAGTTATTAACACACGTTTGCAGGATCAGGGCGTCTTAATGTAAAGTGCCATGCAAATTGATTGTGCTATAAATGAGAAGTAATGTTATTTAGGCCTGATGCTTAAGCAGTCTGCTTCTTCTCTGGCCCAAACATCTGTTAGCCCCAGGATTAAAAATAAACAGAGCACAGCCATGCAAATACTCTGAAGTGCTTTATCAGTTATACAGTGAAACAGATTAGAATGGTGTGCATCTGAGAATTAGCAAGGGTCTAGTCCATTTTTTGTTGCAGGTGGCTACCCAACCCCAAAAGGGTAAAGTTACGAGAATGACCACACATGTATAAACACTGGAAGGCAACTGGTAAATTTTAGATTTAAAAAGATGCAAGTGGAATCATTTACAAATGCATAGCAACTTACTTTGTGGTGCAGGAGGCTGTAGTTGATATCCAGTTAATTGGCACCACCCTACAGGATAGAGGTCAGGGGACTCGCAATCCACCCACTGGTCATATTCTTCTTCCCAGCCATCAAAATGTATCCTCAATAGACGATGGATGATGCGGGTTACTGTGGCCACACATACAAGGCGCGGTTCCATAAGATCTACAGCCTCCAGTTTCATTCGAATGTGAAACCCATGGTTTGGAACTTCCTGAAAAGGAGAATGAAGTAAGACAGCCAAATATCAGGAAACCAAGTCTAACATCTTACTCTACACGAAGTTAACATACTTCATGGGGGCTGCTGTTTCAGTCAAGTTTAATTTCAAGTGGCATTATTCTGATGGTGAAAGTAAACATGGTGGAATACCAAGGTATCATCTATGTAATTTAATGTACTCCTATTTTCTTCCATAGTAAGATTTTTTTCAGAGTCTGAAATATACAAGCTGAATGCACACAAATTTTTCTATTTCTAACGAACAATTTCCCAATTTCCATTTCTACTAGATATTTTTCAAAGCATACTCACATGGACTTTGAAAAAAATCACTGTGTCTGGTTTTGTGAACAATTAGCACGTAAGTGAAGAAACATATTTAAGACAGCTGAAGAGACTGATTAACCTCATGGGACCAAGCAGGCAGGAATTTACAGCACAAAATCCACTGTAAATAGCACACATGCCGTACAGTTGGCTTTACCAATGATTTATCTTACCTTATTGAAGAGTTTTACAGGTGCTGCTATAGAGTCAGTTTCCCTGAGGTAGTCAAACCATTTGAAAGGGAGTTTTGCATAACCTGTGAATTTTAAATAGTACCTTCGTACATCAACTGCAAACTTTGTACATTTAAAAACAACACTGTTAGTGCTACATTGTCACTAAAAACACAAAGAAGCTAGACACATAAATCAAAATATTTCCCCTCAATTTGAGTTTTTGCTCCATATTGGCTTCCACACAAATCAAACAGAGAAGAAAACCTCTTTAAATGTTATAACAGCCTTTTTATAATGATGTGACTAAAGACAAATCGGCAAAATCATCTACTCTTTCCTGTGGGAGAAAAATAATTTTATCCTTGAAAAGTTGGATTTGTTTGGAGAAGACTGGCCAAAACACAATCAGTGAAATAGCGTTTTTAAAACAGAGATCATAGGGTTAGAAAACGCAGCAATGGAGGTAATGAAGGGCTTCTCTCCACCTTATAAACTGGAGGAGACAACTGTTTCTCAATAATATATTTAATTTTGGTTAGTCTATTGAACTTGCATGGGATAGAGAGGACTGTTTTGGGGCGACTTTTCCCTTCCGACAGCTTCTTAGACCAGAAAGTCTCAAATTTTGGCCCTTGAACCAACAATAGTTTGCAGATTTCTTTGTGGTGGTGTGTAGAATTAAACATTTTGAGAAACAAAGAGGTGATGGGGGCTTGAAATGATGGGATGGAAGATAGCAGAATAATTTAAAGAGAGAGAGAGCGAGAAAGCCACTGTTTTAGTCCAAGCTGCCACTTTGGGTCACAGCTCAATACGACAGTCCTCAGACATATAATTAAACTTTAACAACAAACTCCGGTCCCAGTCTTGAAAGGTGCCAAGTGTCCTCGACTTCCACTGACGTCACTGGGAGCTGAGAGTGCTCCGTGCCTTACAAGATTGAATCCTATGTTTCAAGGCCCCTTTTTTCACCGTGTAAAATTTCAAGCTAACAAGGTGAATATGGAAAAGGTGGCAGCAAGCAAGGGGGGAGGGATATCTCAGTGGTTTGAGCATTGGCCTGCTAAACCCAGGGTTGTGAATTCAATCCTTGAGGGGACCACTTGGGGGATCTGGGGCAAAATCAGTACTTGGTCCTGCTAGTGAAGGCAGGGGGCTGGACTCTATGACCTTTTAAGGTCCCTTCCAGTTCTAGGAGATGGGATCTCTCCATTAATTATTATTATTATTATTATTATAAGCCAAGTTCACACCACCCTTACAAACAGACGTGTCCGATTGGCTGCAGATTCATCAAGATAGCAGGGCAAGAGGTGTACATAAGAATTTTTTTTTTGTGTTAGCATTAGAGAGATCTTCTGACACACACGTTCAATAATTTTTTTACAAACATTATCTAATTAATCCTCACAACAGGCCTACGGGAAAGATGGGAGCAGAGGAAGCCCATCCCAGAGCTAAGATTAGAACTCAGGACTTCCAATTCCCATAATTTAGCCACTAGAACACACCTCTCACAGGTATTAAGGGGGCTCTGATCATTATAATAATGCATTTGCTTCAGAAATAATGTAACCTACTAAGAAGGTTAAAGTTCTAGAACATTCTTACTGCTGTTTATTAGTCGTACACACGAAACTAAATTTTACAAAACTGAGTATGATTTATAAGAATAGTCTAGCAATGGATGATACAGGATTGCTATCGAGAATTCTAAAGAGAGAAAGAGAAGAAACGCAGACAAAAGCAGAAAAGGAGGAGAGCTGCCCCGATGTAAGAAACACGGCAGTATATTAAATGATATTAACAGAAGTTCACCTTCTGTCATAGGCTCAGTGATTAAAGAATAAACATTTACTCAGGATTATTCAAAGACAGGCATCTATCATCTGTAGTGTATCGTCCATTTAAAAGTCTGGTTTTACCAGAGTGTGTACAGACACACATTTTGTCATTATTAAATTTTCATTCTGTAAATGACTCCGAAATCTCTTATTTGTTTGGAGGCGGTAGAAAGTATTTTTTTTTTTAAAAAGGCACAGGATGGACTATATGTTTTTGGCAGGTCAGATTATCCCCATGATTTTTTTCTGTAGTAATTGTACTGAATATTACAGCTCCAGTAAGCAAGGGTAAATCTGCTCACCTACGGATTCGCCAAATGCTAAAAGCCAACAGATTCGTGTCAGCTAACGGGAATGCTATGAAATGTTTTTCTTTTTGTTGCAGACACAACTGTCAGTACACTCAATATTCAGAAAATCTCTGCACTCAGTGCCAATAGAAGCTTGCACTTAACCAGTAATATAGGCTCCCCCCATCTCCTTCCAATAATTTAGAGATTTTGAATGAATAGGGACAGAAACAAAATTCTTACAAAAAACTAAACAAACAATGAGCACCTATCATCTACTATGATGCAATTACCTCTCTCTCCCTTTATATGTTGCTAAAGTAATGTAATAAAGTTTAGCGATGAAGTCAACAGAAAACCATCTGCAGACACGTATGATGGTGTTCAGACAGTTTTGCTCATAAAAATCATTCCTTAGGCCTTGTTCAAAAAAAATGAACCCCTCCCACTCCGACAGATACGGATATGAAGGATACATTTATGTGCATTTTAGCAAGAGAATAATTCATCATGCCTGATTAATAAATCTGCAACACTTCACAATGCTTTTAATATGGACTATTGCTCTATCATAATTCCAGTCCTCTGCTGGCCCAAGACTCCCTAGCACTGATATTCTTGAGATAGTTCTGGAAGTGCTCTGCATCTCTTGCCCTCCCCCCAGCATTAACTGATGCTGAATATAACTCATTTTACTCAGTAAGAGTTTAGTTATGTAATGGCCATATTCTACCTTTAATCTTTGTGTAGTCAAAACAAACCTCACTTTATTTGCCCATGAATTAAACAAGCATTCAATTTGGGCTCTTCTATACATTGAGTTTGACATCCCTGTTTCAGACCATTTTAAAGTAGTGCTGAAGTTTCTGTTTGAAATCAAGATGGTTCTGAAAATGAAATGAACGCTGCAAAATGATTTAAGAAACAAAGAATGTGATTATACAGAATACCTCTGAAAAATAATCAAAATGGAAGTTAGTCAGAATAGCGTAAATACCTCTGGGTGGAGTTAGCTCAATCGCATTAATTTCACAGAAACCAACAGGGAAAATAGAAGGGGAGGTGGCATGGTAACAAAACCAGTCAGATCCGTCTGCTGCTTCTGAGCCATCAATCCCGATCATTAGATATCCATCTGCTAACACCTTTGGAAATAAAAACAATATTGTACATTAGGCACCTTTATACTCTGTGAAGGCCAGGCTAGAAATTTAGTATGTCGTGTTTCAAAGCGGAGTAAGAAATGAAACAAATATGTATAAGGAACACTGTCAACTTAAGAAAAGTCACTTCTCTCCAATATTTTTTTGTTGTATATGCTATTGCGATCATTAACTGGCAACAATAATAGAAGAGCGAGATTAGAAACTATTTTAGTTTTCAGGTTTTTTCCTTTGAATATTTGACAGCGCTTTGTGTAGTATCAGTTTCTCTCTATCTTTGTATAGTTAGTTTCCTTTGTAGCTTGTGAGGGTCTTCCACACAGGAAAAAAAAATTATATATAAAACAACAACTATAAAACCAAAAACATTGGCAGGAATATTTTTGGACAGATGTATTATCCAAAGCTTTTGGGAGGGATTAGATTGTCTGCAAAATAGCCAGATGAGAATTAACAGGTGGTTCCATTGCACATTAATTTTACAGGCATACTGTTTGTCAATCAAAGTTCTGGCTGGAATTTTGAACGTTCGTGAATGCCACATACAGATACTTTTCATCTGCCACTATAACAATCAACCATTCTTAATACTCCAGTAACAGGAAAGCAGCTCAGAAATGGAAGCCATTGGTAAGCATTCACAAATTGCACACATTATCCTTTTATTGGAAGGGGTGGATGTGGAAGGAGCAGACGAGAGAACATGCTGTTGACCAACACATTGATTGCTTTTTTAAAATCTTGTTTTAAATAAAATATCAGCCTTTATTAAAAGTGTTTTTAGCAGCAGTATTGATTACAGAAGACTGGAATTCAGATTAACAGGATTCATGTCCCATTCTTCCACAAAAGTATAAATTCAGTCTCTTACCTTCCTAATGGTTGCAACACATATTGCAGACAGGTTTAAGGGATCAATAGCTTCCAATTTCATGCCTTCCTTGAACCATTCTCCACTTGGATCTACTTCTTTTACCTAAAGATTCATACAACGGCATTACACAGCTAGCTGAGGTGACAAGAACAACTGATTTATAAGACAACATAACCACACCCATGAAACAAAGTTTGCAGCAAAGAGACCAAAATACACCTCAAACTCCCTGTCAATTTTGCTTACATCAAAATGCCTAACAGCATTTTTAAAAAAATTTCAAATAATGACAGACCTTTGTACAGTAATTTGGTATAATTTCTCAGTTATGCTTTATCTTCAAGTGATGAAAAATTCCTCTTCCAACTCTGAGTAAACAAACTTAGAGTTCTCGTTAGCAATCTTACCTTTGCAAATAAATGTGGGGGTGCATCATAATGTCCGTCCTGTTTCTTTGTAATATCTACAAGGGACAGTTACGTTATTAATCAGTAAATATTCATGAAGAGACTAATAATACCCACCCCAAAAACAAACAAGCACCTTTTCCTGACATTGTACCATTTAAGGCAGTCATAACTTTACAAACATGTGGGCCCAAAGTGTATAAAGAGGCCACAGGAGTATGCCACCTAGACAATTTGGGAATGGAGCTAAAATCATGCAATTTATGTATTTTGAGGACACTGGTGGACAAGAGATATGACAGCATTCAGAAAACAGATACCCAGAAGCCTTGATTATAGCACAAAAGTGTTAGTGAAATACATAGAAGCTTTTGCAGAAGTTTGACAAGTCAAACTAATTTGCATTCTCAGTAGAGTTCAAGCAGAGAACTGACAAATTGAGGACTTATACACATGAGTGACTTCAAGGCTTAATATAATTAAATTTGGATTTAAAACATCCTGGTGTTGTAGTCATGCTGTTTGTTACCTCATTTTTGTACTAGAAATTCTTGTTTTTGTGAAACGTTTTTGTCGTGTGGTGGGATCCATAGCTCTGATAGGATCCTATAACAGAGGAGCCGCCTGATCTTTGCAGGAGTTTGCAGCTACTGGTTAGATCCTCTTCTCTGAAATGAATTCCAGCAGCTTTGTGAAAAGCTCTTAGGTCCATTTCCAGGAAGCAGTCCTGAGCATGATTTCTTTTAACTGTTTCCCTTTTATTTTTATATTGATTTCAATGAAGGTTTCCAGCCATTAAAAATATTGATATTATAGTGTCCAAAGCTGGTACAACGTGGAGCTTTTTTATTCCTGTTCTATGTTACAGAGGAGTGGCATATGTGCAAAGGAGCAAAGAGTCTCAGCAACAGACAATGTTAATTTCTCATTAAGAAGATGACATAAAATATTTAAAAAATAGAAATGTTTTGATTTTAGGTGATCAAAACTCCACTACACATCTGTCAGCCTCTACTTTTCTGTCCCTCTTCTGACAACTTCTGCAATGCAGTTACATGTTGCCATACAAAAATATGAAGCACGCCCAAAGGTTGGGGTCAGAACAAAATAAACTGAATTAAATCAATAACACAAGCAATACTTGTGCTGACTTAACTGTACCACGTAGGTGGTGGCAGCTGGTGGGGCAGTGCTGTGTAATTCCAGGGTGCCAGCAACAAGACATGCTAAATACATAGAACATTGGGCTTTGTCTACAGAAACCATTGTTTACTCTAGCTTATATTGTAAACATTCCTAGATACGGTCTCATGGATGGTGCCTCATTGAAATTTACCCGAGCTCTTCCAAACCCTGAAGGAAACACTGATAATAGTTTTTAAAACTAAGCCATATGGAGCGGAGACCTAGTGGCTGAAAAAAAAGTCTTGATTAGCACCAGTGCATACGTTTTTGAAGATATAATTACTTGAATTAGAAGCTTTTTCAGCCAGCTTGCTCCTTTTAGCCAAATCATTGCATGAAGTATCTTTCAAGTAAGCCTGTACTGCTGACAAGGTATCTTTGCAACACAACTTGCTTACCAGATCTTTTGAACCGATGTCCTATACTTCGGGACCAACCAATGTGATGAATGAGTGGGCTGTACATATGGCACCAGAAATCATCCGTTTTGTCTTCACTTTCTTCATATACCAATCTTAATCGTCCTCCAATTACACTGTCTACAACTGCTACCCGTGTTCGACAGAGATGCGTTTTGTCAACAACTTCTACTCTCATGGAAGGTTTGAAAGGATACTGCATACTTTCTGACACCTTAAAATAATAGGGAAAATGTTTAGTCACCTGTCATCTGCTATTAAAGCACCTTCCACTAAATTCAGTCTTCAGTTTCTTTGCTGCAAAAACCACCATGAACATTTTCTCCTGCCTATATCAGGATGATGTAATAATGGTAAGATCCATAAAGTGAACTTCTCACAAAAAATAACCTGGAATGGTATAGCTATATTATGTAAGGAAGGCCCTGATCCAACTCCCACTGAAGTTAATGGAGTGTTTCCATCGACTTTAATGGGAGTTGGCTAGGTCATCAGTGATTGATAATCAGATGATACCTTGCAGAACAACAGTTAATTTGTAATGTGAGATGAATACAAACCAGTTTTTGTTTATTTTCCTACATACACGAAGCGCAAGATTTTTTAAAAATTATGAGGAGTCCGGTGGCACCTTAAAGACACAGATTTATTTGGGCATAAGCTTTTGTGGGTAAAAACCCACTTCTTCAGATGCATTGAGTGAAAATTACAGATGCAGGCATAAATATACTGGCACGTAAGATAACTCCCTTCTCTTCATGTGTCAGTATATTTATGCCTACTTCTGTAATTTTCACTCCATGCATCTGATGAAGTAGGTTTTTTACCCACCAAAGCTTATGCCCAAATAAATCTGTTAGTCTTTAAGGTGCCACCGGACTCCACGTTGTTTTTGTGGATACAGACTAAATACGGCTATCCCTCTGATATTTAAAAATTATACATCACAGAGGGACACAGATGTTCTCTATCTAACACAGTGATTCTGAACCTATTTATCATCTTGGGCCGCATGCGGCCCACAAAGTGTTAACTGGGCCACAGGTTGAGAACCAGTGCCCTCCACTTAACCTCCCACACACACAAACCCCTATGCTCATCGCCCTCTGCCCAGAGACCCCTTCACAGAGTGGGGCCAGGAGTGGGGCATGGACCCCGACCCTGCTGTGTGGGGACCCTGACTCCCGCCATGCAGGGTTTGGAGGCAGCCAGGACCCCAACCCCACCGGGTGGCTGGGAGCCCATAGCCCCGCTAGACGGCAGAGAGCCCACAGCTTTAGCACATAGCTGAGCCCATGGGCCACGGGTTGAGAACCGCTGATGTAGCCACTGAAGAGGTAAGGCAAAGGGAGTAGCTGCAGTTCTATCTTCCTCCACAAGAGGGTCCAAAGTGCCATTGCAAAACAGTTCAATTCCTCACACAGTAATGAGGTTGTGTTTATATTACATTATTTATATCACATCAATTTACCTTCTGAGAAAAGTCAGGAGGAAGAGTTTTGGCACCAGTAAGTCGCTTCACGAGAAAAGCTTTCCAGTTTGTGTATTTGTGTTGGATTGCTGTTGCAAATAAAGGGGGGAAAAGTCAATGATTACTAATTAAGTTAATCTATTAGAGATACAAAGTTAAAGATAGTATTTGTAAAACAATATAAAATGATTGTTAAAATACTGAATGAAAATATCAGAATAATTAAAACGTATCAAAAGCCTTAAAGGCTGAATTCTGCTCCAGTTTCACAACTGTATGTGTGTATATTTTGGGGCAGAAGCTGACCTAAGATTTTAATGAAGAATACATTAAATAAAACACAGTATGCTTTAGCAACTGATGAATTTAATTACTTAGGATCTGATCTTAATGACCCTTATTCACACGAGTAAGGGGTATTTCCTGTGAAGATCCGCAGGATCAGGTCCTCATTGACCCATAGGCAACAAGATTTATTCACAACTTTAGATACGATTCATAAATGAGAGCCATATCAATTTGACATCTGAATCACAATGAATTCAATTAAATGTAGAAGATTACAATCTCTACTACTGAATTAGGAGTGCTAATATTTACATACTTCTAGGTGGGACTAGAGGCTTCCCACTAGCTGCACACCAACCAACTGGGTGGATGTCAGACCCACACACGTTGCACCAGAAGTCAACACTTGAATCGTTTTCAAACCCTTCATATCTCAGCAAAGCATTGTAGCCTGAAAGAGAGCAATCCCATGTTTAAAAGCTATAGCTGAGTGAGGTTATAAAAGGTTAATACTATTCCACCCAGCATAATGCTGGTTCACTGAATTTTTTAGTCTATATGATTCAGAAGGCATCTTGCCTGACTTGAAGGTAATTTAGTATCAATGCAAAAAAATAAAAAAACGTTCTGAGGTACTATGCATGTGTATCTTATATAGTAGGAAAATGTGTATATCGCTTTTGAGATATAGTATATAACCTTATAATTAAAGATTGTTGTACTGAATATACAGAGGAAGTGTGTTTAATTATAATGTATGCAGTCCTTGACTTTTGAGTGTTTAACTATGTAACCTTTAACGTTGTAAGAAAGAAGATCAGTAGTGGAGTTTATGAGTTCACTGATCTGGAGCTATTTGATTTCATATTTCCTGATCCTGAATCATCCATAATGTGAGGAAGCTGTTCCCTGAAAACTGGACCAACACAAAACAGGCCCAACCAGCAGAGTTTAACACCTGAGCAGGAGAAAAACTGAGGAGTTTGGAAGCTCTGCAGGTGGGAGTTTCTCTCCCTTATTACCTCTTCAAGGATAAAGATTCATACATAATCTGTGTGTGGTGAAAAGCATCTTCAAAGAAAACTGTTGATAGTGGAAGCTTTTTTGTAGACATTAGTTAATGATTACCATATATACTCGTTCATAAGCTGAACTTTTTTAGTAAAACATCAGAAAAGGGGGTCGGCTTATGAACGAGTATAGAGAGGGGGAGAGGTGGGACAAAGCCCTCTCCCCCCCCACCCAACAGAGGGGGCAGCACAGCCAGCAGACCCAGAAGGGAAGAGGCGGGGCCAGAGTCTCTCCTCTTCTGGCCATGCTGCTCTCCCCCCAGCCTCTGAAGCAGTTGCAGCTCCAGGGCTGGCAGGCTGCGGCCACACTGCCCGGCCTGCTGGAGCAGCTCCGGCCAGGCCAGAGACATCTTCCCCTGGCCCACCCCAGGTAAGGTGGGAAGGGAAGGGAAGGGGAGAGCGTGGGGGTCCCGGGCTAGGGGTGGGGCAGGGAGGAATCATGTGGGGAGGTCCCAGATTAGGGGTGGGGTCATGTGGGGGGTGGTCACAGGGGTTACTCCCCTGACCCTCAGCGTCTCCCCCCCTCCCTAAAATTTCCCCATCAGTTGCTGTCCTGGGCCATCAGGGTAAGTCACTGGTGGGCTGGGACATTTTGTTTACTTAGGTTTACCTCCGTGCCTGCGGACACTCGAGGTAAACAAACCATCTCAGCCTGCCAGTGGCTTATCCTGATGGTCCGGGAGCCAAAGTTTCAGACCCCTGAATTATAGAGTCAGCTTATGAATGGTTAGCCATCTTGGGGGGGGGGGGGGGGTGCGCGTCAGCTTATAAATGAACTGGCTTATGATTGAGTATATATGGTAATTTAGGATTCAGTGCAATGAAGTAATAAGCACCTTCAACTCCCACTGAAGCAAACTGGAGTTGAAAGCCCACAGCACATCAAAGGAGACAGTTGCAACATCTTACAACATTTATCTTAGTGTGATAGCTCTGAGTGGCAGCCCACTACTGCTCTCATTGACTTCAACTGGAGGAGTAGCAGGCTTTGTATTAGTTATTACTTCATATGCATGAATACATTTTCAGCTAAATCTTTTTCTCTTTAAAACAACCCTTTCCCCCCCAAACACAACTACAGATTATAGTACTCAGAACGAACACTGAATTACTTTCTAGATACTACTAGGATAGCTTCTTAAAGCCTATATTTATCTCTACAAATCCTTCTTGCTTTTAAAAGAAATTGCTCAGTTCCCTGAATTGAGACTTCCCCAATACAATTATCATTGCAATCATTTTAATACATATGATCTGAAAAAAAAAAAAAAAAAAAGTAAGTTAACCTGCTAATTTCACAATTCCAGCTATCCAGAAGACTTTGGTAGGTAGGCTGCAGTCTGTGTTTGGAACTTCCACTCGCACTCCTTCCGAGATATCACCCCAGCATGTCCCCATGGGTGCCTGTCATTTAAGTTAGAGGGGAGGGGAAAATCACATCTCTTTATTCCATTTGAAAGTGAAATATTCATTTTTGTTTTATTAAAGCTTTATCAATGACCTGCAAAAATTGGAAAAACTCAATACAAATGATACACACAAACACACATTTAGAGAACGAGAACTCTGAAAAATCAAGTTTGGTTTTCTTCTCACAATTTATAAGGAATTTTGTTATATAATTACTACTGCTAGAATATTTCAGCAGTTCTGTGACTCTCAATTTAATAGTTGCAAAACACAAGCACTAGTAAGTTATACATACTCTCAACCCAGCATCATTCCACAACATGTTTCAATCCAAAGCTAGGATCTGATCTCAGTGACATTGTTGTAAATCCACAGCAACTCTGACTTTAGTAAAATTTCTTTGGATTAATACATGTGCCACAGATATAACAATCTGACCCATAGTCTCTACAGCAGTAATTTCATTTCAGAACTCTCCTTGAATCTTTTCTGTAGATTTAATGGGACAGGGTTTATCTCCCACTGGTTAATGCAGTTCACGTGCCTTTATAGGAATGGGTTTTCGCAAGGCCTTTAAGTGATCATCTCATCAGTTAAGAACAATGAGAGATGCAGTCTAAGTCAGCTGCACAATTCACATGAATATCAATGGAAATTGCACTGCTTTGAAAGTTTAGACTGATGTGTTAGCAGCAGCAACAACAAAAAGCTGAATGGACTTTAAGGGTTTTTGGAAAATTGTAGATAGAAGCCAAATGTCCTTTTACATTCAGTTCGTGAAGGGAAGTTTCATTAGGTTGGACATGAGAAAAAGATACTTGATCGATAACTAACTAGTCAAAGGAGGTGTTGTGGGAACAGTGAAAGAGTGTGATGCTGAACAGTCACTAGAACTTATAGTTCACTAAGCCAAGGTTATTAGCAGCAGAATTAGAATCTTCCATGTAAAAAGTTACAGCTTGCAACTATCACATAACGCAACTAGTAGCTATGTAGTTATTGAGAATACTGTTATCACATCACATGAAAACAGAATTGTCTTAAGTTTCTTCTTTAACATGGACTCACTGTCATTTTTTAAAATAGAGACTACCCAGAAACAGGTATTCAGATTTTTGAAAATTCAGAATAGTAGCCAAATCCACACCAAAAGATGTACTGAGAGGAACAGACCCTGATCAGTGCAGACAGTATTTAAGCAGATTTTGTGTGGGCAAATGAAGGAATTTACTAGTTTTGTACCACATCAGGCAGCAAACATCTTTCATTTAAGGCTCTATGCCTTTTTACTAGTCTCCTTGCAAACACACAGTACTTGAACACAATTCACGGGAAAGACCACAGTATTCAGTCCCCAGCCTCTCGGAAGCTAAGCTGTGAAGGAGAGGGGAAGAAGAGTTGCCCTAGTTCTGAATGCTTAGAATCTGGAAGTCTGCTGGAGATCAGCTATGGCCACCTAGCAACAGTGAATGTCAAATTTATAGTACGGGGGAACACAGGATACCCTTACTACTCAGAGTATTGGTGGACAGACTGCATGAACTGTTTTTCCCAGTAAGGGAAGACATATCCATTAAAAATATGGCAAATTTCTTTTTCTTGAAGCCTGGTCTTTTCATGTTCTACTATATCTCCTACACCATTCTAGACTGTAGGGCTCTCCCTTTGGCCATTGGACACAGAGAAATAACTTGAAGGAAGATTGTTATACATAAATAAACTAATGCAATTTTCTACAGTTGGATTTCTCTCCATCTAGGAGGATAACCCAATTAAGCTACTGTTTAGTCAGCTCTGACATATTGTTCTTTCACTTTGACATTTTAGGGAGCTCTTCCTCTATTTAGCTTTCAATGTGGTCCTACTACACAACTTCTATTAGATCTAAATTTACACCTGTGGCTTTTTAGAAAAGGAAGGGGAAAATAAGCTTTTTAAAACTTACATTTATGGACTGTCTGTAGCCTTGCATACAAGGCTACAGATGGGTCCAAACAGCTAAGAGTGTTAATATCTGAAATGATCTGATACGGTACACAGCCTTTTGTTTAAAAATAAGTTATTTTTTAGTTGATCCAGAGAACCCAAGAACTGAAACGGTCAGGGCTTTTTTTTTTTCTCCTCTCCGCAGGTCAACCAATATCTGAGTTGGCACAAAGATTTTATATTTCTAGATTGTGGATTGGTATAGGGGTAAATAGCAGAAAGTTAAATTTGTCCTTGTCTGTGAAAACAGTGGTTCTGCTAGTTTCTCCTACACCAATCCATATGGCTCACCCTTTAGAAGAGAGCCATCCTGGGTAATGATCACTTTATAAGAGCTAAGTATTATTATTGTAGTCAACGATGGTATACAATATATCTAATATACTGTATTTCTTTTTTTCCCCTCACCTAATGAATGTTCTTAAAGGAGGAAGATTAGGTAACGCAGGGCTATGATAGCCATCTTCCTTCATGTCTTCTCTCTCTTCATCTGACTAATCAATGTTTGTACAGTGCTTTGAAAAGAAACTTAAAGCACTATGTAAGTTCTAAATCTTATTCATTTGCTTACTGAATGGGGGGTAACTCTGAAGTCTGGATTGGCATAGTATGAACTAGCAGAACCATAAATTTACAGCTAAGAACAAATTTACCTTTCAGACTCATGACGAATAGATCCACCTCAGGTTCCTCCCCAATCAAGGAAGATCTGGTTCACCACTTCCTGATCCAGGGACCACTCGTGAGGGTTAATCTGAGAGTGACAGTCGCCTTCCCTGCAAGGTAAGTTGCAATCAGGAAGGTCCTGTTGGACACCATCCAAATTCAAACCTCCAGGGTTTCCTAAGTTGAAAAGGCTGACCTTGTGACTCCCTACATGATAAGCATCTCAGCTTGGCTGTCTATTTGTACAGAAACCTTTTGGGGAACACCTGATTTCTCTAGGCCCAGGATGCCTTTAGGGTTGCCCTTCTAGGATTCAGATATGAAACTTGGACTCAGAGGGTTAAATGCAAAGAGATGCTGCAGATTCCTGAAATATATGAGGACAGTATCCTGATACCATGTGTGTAGATAGTATCTACACAGAAGGTAACAAGAGAAAGGATGGGAAAGGAAGATTAGAAGTACAGCAATGCCACCTAGTGTACAAACTGAGAATGCCACTTTTTAATCAGAGAACTAACAATTGGACTTCTTTTTAATGGGAAAATGAAAATATTTCATTCTAAAATAATAATATTAATCTGAAAGGGATTTTGCAACATATACCACCAGATAAACCTGTGAGCTTTATATTGGCAACAAGGTGAAAAAAACATGAATATTGATCTTGTACAATAAGTTGCCTAATGGCAAGTATTGACTAGAGACTCAACATTATCCTTGCTCTGCTCACTAGGAACATTTGATGTACTCTCCCTATTTTTTAATGACTATTGAAGAAAAGTAAGCTCTTTTTAGAAATCAAGGAAAATGAAACAAGAATTTAGGTTAGTTACAAAAATCACAAATGGGAAAAGAAATACCATGCCTATCTAGTGATGATGGATTATACTAAATTACTATTGCTGTAGAGGTCCAATGGATTTAAATATTGGACTGGATTTTGCAGACTACCAGATACAAAACAGAAATGTGAGAGATTGTGATTCAGTGACTAGAGGAAAGAGTCCAGATGCACAAATTCTACTCATGGCTCTGCCACCAACTTACTGTATCACATTAAATACATTACTTTTCACAACTTTACATCTAAGTTTATCCACCTGTAAAATGGGCATAATACAATGTGTCTGAGGCAGATAAGTGAAACACGGAAAAGCTTAGCTATAAAGCAACACAGAAATGCACAGTAGAATTTCAAGCATCATCAAAATACACTAAAGATTACAGTTTCCTCTCCACGTGCAGGTAGAACTTCCATTAAAGCAAACCGCACTGAAGGGAAATAGACTCTTACATTAGGCATTCAATATTGAGCACTGAGAAAGGCAAACGCACACTTGAACTGCTGAAAACTATTGAATCATTAGACAAAAGCATTTCCATTCAAAACTATCAAGACAAATGGGATCTAATAACTGCTTATCTGTTGTTTAACCCTGCCCCACCCAACCAGCTAGAGCCCATGTAGCCAGATATTTTCACCCAATGGCAAATTTAAGGACAGATACCGCAAAATCTTACTCTACTGAGTACTCTTTACTCATGTGGTTAATCCTATTGACCTTAACTGGAACGGGATTAGGCCCTAGATGTATTTAGTTTGGCCTTGTGGATGTGGAATGTGCATTCATATCCATAACACATAAGTGGTAAGTAAACACCAGCAGATTAGGGTTATGGAACTGTGTTAATGTACTTTAGGCATAGGAGACTACTAGAACCTAAAGGTCAAAATGTTCAAACTTGATTGACTAAAGTCAGTCACCTAAATAAAAGAGGCCTGATTTTCAGATTTCAACTCACATTAAGTAGAGTGGAAGGTGTTTCAAACCTCTAAGAATCAGGCCTCTTATGTCTTGGGCAACACTAAGCACTTGAGAGTCCTCTGTTGCTTTTTACAGATCCAGACTAACACGGCTACCCCTCTGATACTACACTTGGACCTAAGCACTTGTTAATTCTAAAAGAAAATGTAAGCGCTTATTTTTTGGGTTAACAAACCTAGTCAAGTATTAAGATACATACTTATACAGAAGTCCTACTATAAAAGATGAAATACAAAGAAAACCGTGCTCAATAACTTTTCAGAGAGACAAAAACAAAAGTTTTATGTTTTGTTACAAATTCTTATTACTGATTAAAAGACTTCCTGATGTCAGGGAATATATATTAGACTCAGTAAAAAAATAACTGGTGCTCAATTAGCAGGATAATATGAATAGTGTTTTTATTTTTTAAGGCAGATGTCCTTTGAAGCAACATGGGGACAGCTATCAGATTTTTTTTTTTTTTTTTTTAGGGTATAGCCTTCAAATGTTTCAGTACAATTGTCCCCCAAAACCATGAAGGTTTTGAATTTAGCACCCTGGATAAATCATCCATTAAGAATCTATATAAAGACTTGGATGTGTCTAAGTATTGGGTTATTAGTTTCCCCTCAACAAACCATTTTCTATTCTAATTGAAAAACAAATGCTCTTATAACTTTGAATTCTTTATTTCTGAGCCAGTTGGATACAGAAGTTGTGGAAAGGTAGCTTAATGCCTTACCAAACCACAAGTCAATCACTAATCTGAAGTCCAACTACCCTTACAGTACAACAACACTGGAAAAATTTGCAGGCATTTTTCCACACTAGTACAGTTCCACTGGTGCTACCAATGGTTGAAGCTGTAGCATATGCAGGGTGCAGGTTCTGAGATATCATAAGTGACTCAGTGATAAAAATCCACACAGCTTCCAAGGCTGGAAGCACAAGTGGAGGTGCGCTGTTGCAGAAAAATTAATATAAAATTTCCC
Source organism: Trachemys scripta elegans (assembly GCF_013100865.1). Lineage (NCBI taxonomy): Eukaryota > Metazoa > Chordata > Testudines > Emydidae > Trachemys > Trachemys scripta. The sequence goes on from NC_048311.1 coordinate 23,088,284, forward strand.
CTATACCTAGAGCCTGTCTTCACTACCAGGGTGTGTCAACCTAAGTTACATTATTCCAGCTATGTGAACAACATAGCTGGAGTTGACGTAGCTTAGGTCGACTTGCCCCAGTGTCTTCACTGCGCTGCGTCGACGGGAGACACTCTCCCGTCGACTTACCTTAATCTTCTCAGGGAGCTGGAGTACCAGGGTCGACCGGAGAGCCCTCTGCGGTCAATTTAGTGGGTCTTCACTAGACCCGCTAAAATCGATCCCTGCTGCATCGTTTGCAGCAGCATCAATCTCCCCGCAGTGAAGACCAGCCCTATGAAAGATGTATGATTATTTTGTTTCTGTGTTTATGGAAAGAAAAATTCTATGATGCTGTCTGGGGGTGTTAAATAATAATTTTTAAGAGCAAACAAAACCAAAAACCAAGCAAACAAAAAAACCCCCACAAATCATAAGAGGACTATGTTCCAAAAAGGGAAGAGGAGCGATATGTCTACAGATTCTTTGATGAATAGTTTATACTATGTTCTTTGAAGAATGGTGTAGAGCAAAACTGAATACCAAATCAGACCTATAGTATGCTGAACAATGCCCAAGAACTCCACTAAGGAAGTGAGAACCTACAAGAGACCTTTCAGGAATACTGAGGGCAGGAAGAAGAAATAGGTTTCAGGTACAAGTACGTAGGTAGTAGTATGCCGATTGTTCTTCAGCACTGCCAACACACTACATAGCTGTGTAAAATTCAGGATAAAGTATAAGTATGAATATAGTGTGTATTTAAAGTTACTGATGTACTATATTCTAATTCATCTGTTCAGCAGTACGATACCAAAATGTAATTAAATCTTTAAAAATTAAGTAGCATAATACTGTGAACAGGCCATTCATTCAATTATTTCAGATTTTTCCTAAGTCAGTTACCTTATCTTTGAGATGTTCCAGAGTATGGAACAAAGCTGTCAAAAACAACAACAGTGCACAGCTTACACCGTTTTACTTGCACATACACACGAGATTTTTCCAATGGAAATGTTCTTTAGTTATATTTGAAAGCACAATTATACTGCTTGTCATTTAGCATTTGTTGTTAAAATCACACAGGCTCATCTTAACACTACCTTTCACTATGCACTAATGAAATTACTTTTTATAGCATGTACAATATTGTGAAACCAGAATGAAGAAATGCTTGTTCAAGCATGTGGATTTTGGCACTGAATCACAAAGCTATACTAACTACTCCAGGGCTTTGTTCTGTGCAACAATAAGGCCCTTAAGCATGAAGGGCTCAATTCAGCAAAGTGTGAGTGCCCTCAGTTCCCACTCACTTAGGAATGGACAGTGCACTGCACCTTGCAACATCCAGCATAAATTTTAGATCTGGGTGGAAAATGTTTTTAGTTGAAATTTTCCATGGGAGAAAACTAACAAAAACCTCCCCCTGTATCACCTTAGCCCAGAACCCACCAAAATAAATCCATTTTCATTGAAAATTTTGACAGAAAAATTTGACTTTTCATGAAAGAAACTAAAAGTTTTAGCTTTCAGCTAAAAAGTTTCAGTTTTCCCAATATACAAGTAAAATAAACCAGAAGCTATCTAGGAAAGCAGGTGCTTTCCATGAAAATTTTCACTCTCTCAAAAACCCAATTTCCATTAAAAAACCCTTTTTGACTGAAAATTTGTGACCAGCCCTAATGAATTTATTTTGCAGACATGAAGAAAGGATTTTTTAAAATATGGATGTAACTTGCACATACAGCTCTTAAAGAATATCTTCTAAAATGTTTCTGAAACATACAGATGTGCTATCTAAGATATTAATTTAATATTGTCTGTTGTAGCCAAAAAAACCACATACCGCTGACAGAAGCTTATATCTAAGTTGTTTAATGCATAACTAAGCAATTTCTGTACTTCCATAATGCTATGTACAAAGAAAAAGAAAGTGAAGAATAGCTTTATCTTCATAACTACAGAAATTCTCTTTTTGCCCCCCAAGTAACACAGCTGACACTAAGGGTACGTCTTCACTTACCGGAGGGTCCGGCAGCAGGCAATCCATGTTCTGGAATCGATTTATCGTGTCTGGTTAAGGCGCGATAAATCGATCCCGGAAGTGCTCGCCGTCGACGCCGGTACTCCAGCTCGCCGAGAGGAGTACGCGGCATCGACGGGGGAGCCTTCCTGCCGCGTCTGGACCCGCGGTAAGTTCGGACTAAGGTACTTCGAATTCAGCTACGTTATTAACATAGCTGAATTTGCGTACCTTAGTCCGAAGTGGGGGCTTAGTGGGGACCAGGCCTCTGAATCTGATTAAGAAATAAAGACCAATTTTATACGTGCTGCAAGAGGTATGACTTGGTCTAATAGGTAGTTTCCATCGTTATCTATTACTGTGTCTCCAACTGGTTTGGTTTAAATTCTATAAATTTGGACTAATCTAAGATTGTGCTTTGAATGTGGGAAAAATAAGTTCCCAAGGGCTTAAGATACCAGCCTTCTATTTTGTAACTTCGAACCTGAATCATATATAACAAGAGTGGCTGATGATATTCAGAATGGTTTCAAGTAAAAGAATAAGGCATGTGTATTTTCTTCTATAATTTTCATTTAAAAAGTGTTTAAATATTAATGTAGTGCTAAATGAATTAATTGATAAAGTACTAAGTAACTGATTTGGTTGCTGTTTCTTGATTAAAATAAATTTAAAATGTCTCAGAGAAAAAAAAATAGTGGAGGATACTTACATGTTTAAAACAGGTAACAGGAGCTGCTGTTAAATTATTGCTAGTAATGTAGTTACCCCAACTGAAACCTTCCACAGGGACAGCTGCTAAAAGAAAGTTATTTTGTTTAGGAAGCTGCACAAGGGGTGAACGGCAGATCTTACGTTTCCAAGAATTAGTTTCATTTCTATTATGCACAGTTACCTGTTTTAGTCTTCACTTGGTTCTGCAATGTAGCTTGGTACTGAGCATATGCTGCTAGTTTAGCCACTAAAGGTTGTTTCTGCAGAACTTTAGCCTTTTTAGTTGGAGGTTTACCCTAGGACAATAAGAGTTAAGTAAATAAAGCCTTTCAAAACTCCCAGCTGGAAATTTTCAAAAATGTGCCTCACACTACTACACAAAATCAGTTCTAAAGGTCCAAAAACATTACACAATTAATTTTGTAAACAAAATGCATCTCTCATGAGGCTATCCTGGTAGGCAAAAATTTTAACAAATAAAACAGAACACAGAAGTTGTCCATTCAAGTACCACATGAGCTACACTTAGCATCAGTATAGTTTAAACCCATAAAAGCAGACTCAAGGGAATGTCAGAAACATAATTTTTGCCTAGGTATGGAAACTTGAACAGCATACAGCATCAGCTGCTGTTCTACAGATAATGGGCAAAGGGACTAGACATCTGTAACTATCAAAAATATGACAAAGGCAGAATCTTAAAACTAATTCTGAGGGCCATATCATGGCAGTCATTAGGCAATACTCCCACAGACATTGGAGTTCCATGTGAGAGAAAATGGGAGAATATAACCTTGATCTCCTGCCAGCTGAGGTTTCAGTCTCTATTAATGTTATTTTTATAACACATCTATGCTAATTACCCTTTTAAATAAACTAATTTAACAAAGGGGAAAAAAGAAGGAGAATTAAAACAGTTTACAACATGCCAAAGTTAATACAGCTCAATATGTCAATCTCTATACAAGGTCTTTTAAAAACCTTTTTGTGAATAAAGTGACAGCAATGGTTTCACCACTGTGATCTGTGAAGCCAACAAGTACTTTGAGGCTAAATCTATGGATTATTCAGATACCACACACTTACATTTAAAGGATTATCCAGCTCTTTCCACTGCAAGTGCAGTGGGCCCATGGCAGCAGAGTTTATTTAATTCCTCTGCACAAGCAAACTAAATACCCACAGGAAGTGCACCATAAGAGTTCCTTGAACAGCAACAGACAAGGCACAAGTGGATGAGAGCATCAGCCACTGCACAGATCTTCCCTTCCTCCACTGCCCTTGCCTGTGGACCACAGAAACTATTTTGGCTACTCAGTTGGTGGAGGGGCAGAAACTAGTTTCCCACAATCCCATTCAACGTATTTGCACAATCCACTCAGGTTAGGTAGATTAGGTCAAGATTTGCTCCTTGACCCTTACAGAAGTGTTGATCTCTATTTTTGTTAGGTGAACACATTGCTAACGTAAATTTTTAATTTTATTTTCCTGCAAGGGCTAAAAAGACCAGGTTTTAGGTTTAGAATTTACTCAACAGGAAATCTGCACTCAATGTAAACAGCAGATGAATAATATGATAAATTTTGACTCACTAACACAGTTAGGTTACTATGAGTTTACTAAAAAACAAACTGATTTTTTAAAAAACATGCATTAGCTCAGATAAGCATTTATCTGTCCAGTCTGGTTTATTTGTAAAACATGCAAGGGTAAGTATATAAACAAGATGGTTTCTGTACCGTTACCTGAAGTCTGGCCAGAATGCTGGCCTTCTTGGAGTTTGATGAATAACTTCTGGAGCACGAAACACTACAGAAACGCTTTGTCTTAGAGTAAAAAGCATCTCGGACACCGACCATCCCACACATCTCACAGGTAGCTAATCAGAGAAGAGAAAAGGCTCAACTATAAAGCATGATAAAAATTTTAGATTAAATGAGAAGTAAAACCCAAACATAAGGATTCCATCATGAAGGTCTTATGGTTTGCAGCCCCGCTTAGCTTTGACACCAAACCGTTTCTTAGTCCTTGATCTTACAAAGATTTACATGTGCTTAACTTCACAAAATGACTAGTCCCACTGACTTCAGTAGAACTACTCAAATGCCAAGGTCTTTGTTGATTCAAGGTTGTAACGGTCCCCCCAGTTTTCACTAACAGAAACTAATGACTCATCCAAAGCTGATCTTCATCCTTCATGCTACCCAGTTATAGGGTTAAAGAGACTTCAAGCGTGCGTCTGTGAATGCAGACTCCATCTGATGTTTACCACTCCCAACCCAAAATAAGACTCGTCTTTCTACTTTCCCTTGAATTACACATAAATCTCTCCCATGTATCGTGGCCAGTCAACACCCTCATCCTGCTGGCATTACACACTTTGTGTGTTGCACTACCCAGTAAGCTCTAGGACATCCAGAGAAACAGAGGTTGCAGGTGACTTGTGCCACTGTGATGCTCAAAGTGGGTTTTACCACAAATGATTCCACTGCTGGGCAGTATATATGTCCTATTGTTTTTCTATAATGATGAAGGCGATCTTCCCTCTTTCTCAAAATAATGTGATTCCAAATATGTGGGGGCTGAACACTGTGTGCTGAAAGAGTGGACTTAATAGTGGTAAAGATATTTTACTAGAACATAAAGAAAACCAATATATAATAAATGCATTAATGCACTACAAAGTTATACAGTATAATGCAACTCTGGATTCACCGCCTAAAAATGTTGTTGTTAAGAGGGTTAACCCAAACTTTGAGAAGGAAGATTGGCTTAGCACTTTAACAGAAGCCTAAGAACTAAAACATATTTGAATACATTTACTTGATGTAAAAATAAAAATATATACATCACATATATTTGCATAGAGTCTTTCTTGATAGGTGAATAGAAATTATTTCTTGTTTCTGGTTCTTAGGAGTAAAAGTCTTCAACGGATCTGCTTTGTTCTCACAAAGGAGGAGTCAACATGTGTTCTCAGACCCACACAAATGACACCTCAGGTTGAAATAAAACAGGTGCTACGAGAGCCCTGGGATCCAGTTGAAAACCCACAAACTCAATACCAGAAAATCTTTGTACTCACCCATGCCAGATTTACCATCTGGATAAGTATAGACCTGGCCATTATTCTTGATAATGGGGAGACTGGATGGTAAGGGAGCAACTTCTTCTTCACTCTCATCAGAGCTTGAGCTGCTACTAGTGTCCTCACTACAACTATCATAACCGTCAAACATCCCGAATGAGTCACGTCTCTTCCTTTCTGACCGTGAAGAATGCTCAGTCTAAAACGCAAAACATAAAAACATAAGACAAATTAGAATACTCTTAATTTAAAGATTTTGGAGATGCAGTAAATTGCAGTCTGAATTAAAGTATCTTCTCTATATACACAGAGATATCAGCCATGTACCTGCTAATAAAATTGTTCAGGACTGAAAACTTCTAGAGGCAGAATTAGCCAGTATTTGATAGTTATATACAAGAAAAAAATCCTGTCTCATAACAGGCTGAAGAGTAATGTGACAAGTCAAAGCTCTTCTTTTGTTGACATCTCTTCAGAGTTCAGCAATCCAGGTACCTAGAGTATTGATAGCCAGTCAGAGCACATAAGCAAATGAGTGCATCCTAAATGGCTGCAGCCAAGTTCACTAAAAATTTAATACGCTTGTGTTGAGCTAAGTCACAGACCTTAAAAAGATTTGTTTGATCAGAGAGAAAGGATAGTCTATTGGGTAGGACACTAGTTTAGGATTTGGGAAACCTGTGTCCAAATCCCAGCTCCACCACAGACTTTTTGTGTGATCTTGGACAAATCACTTAGCCTCTCTGTGGCTCAGTTCCTTCTGTTTAAAATGTGGTACCTAAGATTGTAAGATGTTCAGATACTATGGTAATGGGGGCTATATAAACGGCTTCAATAGAAAGGTGACTAATTTGTTACTTTTACATACAAGAAGAAAATCCTGCCTGATGGTAGCTCTTTCCTTTAACCACGTAATGAGGAAACATACACATGAGAAATTCACCGCTAGAATGGGAGAGGTTTCAGAAATTTGCAATGAAGACATTCAAAATGTATATAACAATAAACGTATTGATGTCCTATTTTGCTGAGCATCTAGAGTATATATTTTACATGCCATCTTTCACCTCAAAGGATCCCCAAATGCTTTTAAGAGACACTGAAATGTAACCACTACCAGAATGGAGGGCAAGAAATTACTGGTTGGGCACAGTGCACAATAATCCAAACATGGAATTTTGGCCAAAGACACCAAGGCCCTATTCATATCCATTCCCCCTTAAAGTTCACACAACAGAAGACAGTGGGCCTCATTCTCCTCTCACTTACCACCATTTTTAAATTGACAACTCCAATGAGCTGCATTAGTCCCAATCTACGATGGTGAGAAGATTCAGGCCCAGTGTCTGTTTAGTTATTGTTCTGTACTGCTTTCCCTTTGTGTTAACTGCTGAATGTGATCAGATACTTCTGTGCATCCACTAACCTGCCTTCATTTCCCTCCCACATACCTGCAATCACCAAAGAGGGAGAATCCCAAAGACTAACCATTTGTCTAGTGGTCCTTCCCTTGCACCTGCCAGAGACAGAATCACAGTCACAAGTCCATGCCTTTGTTGTGCATGAAGACAATATTTTATGGTAAATGTGCACGTTAAAATGTCATAACAAGAGGACACCACTTGCAGACCTCAAAACTGACATATTACACAAAATAGTTAGAAATAAGATGTAGGATTTACATAAGCTATTTCACTCTAAGATCTCAACGCATTTACAAACATTAATTATGCTTCACAACACCCAGGGAGGTAGATATCCCCATTTTATAAAGGGGAAATTGAAGCACAAGGAGATTACTTCACTTGTCTGAAGTTGGGCTGGAAGTCTGTGGCCAACCAGGAACACCTCACCAAGTTGACTGCTCTCCACCCACTGGATATAAATTAGTAAGAACTGGTAAGGAGACAGATCAGCAGAATAGGGTAAAAAAAGAAATTCAATTATTTAAGTGTGGGTGGGGGAAGGGAGTGTTGCAAGATAGCTGAAAGAAACTCAAAGCTAGGTTTTGTCCCTGATATTTTTGATGAGCCAACCCTGCCTGAAAGTTGACGTGTTCACTAAGAGACTGGAAGTGATATTAAAAGACTGGATTTCACTTTCCTTTTTTACACTGGACATGCCCTCTGTACTGCTAGTTTTAAGACTTCTCTACAATAATCCCCCGAATCTTTTTCCTGATCAGCATGCTAGGTGACTGTTCCACTGAGAACATACTTATTTTACATTTGCCACCTGCTGGTCCAATCATCTAATCTGGTTGGATCGTCCCTACTCTGTGTGTCTTAGGACATTTGTTTCCCCTCTCTCTCTCTTTTTTTTTTAAATGAAGATCCTCTACTCTTGCCTGGCAATATGCCTAAACCCTGGAATGGAGAGAACTTTTCTAATATTCAGAGAGGAATATAGTTTCCATACCACCCAGTCCTAGCCTCCCCACCACCTTAAAAGCTAAACAACCAATACGTAATGGGGTGAATACACATTTACCTCCCTAACAGCTCTCAAACTTCAAAAATTTCAATGCACTGTAAACTACGCAGAGATTCCTCAGTTAGTAATTCAAAATTATATTTTAAAAAATGACAACCAGGTAAGCCAAGGGAATTTTCTTACAGTCAGCAACTGGCTGAGGAGTGGAGCATTCTTGAACTAGACCCCAATTCGATCCAAACTGAAATCAATGGAAAAACTTGAATTGACTTCAAAAGACCAAGACCACATCAGGTCCTCACTGTCAGGAAAAACCTCACCTGCAGGCCGTTATTTATTGCTATTATAAGCCAAAGAGATGCAAGCTCAGTTATTACCTCCTGTGTGTTAAAATTAAGTTAGCAATTGAACAACAGGTTGCCATGGATACAGTGTTCTAGTAACAATCCTGTTCAGTTACAGATCAGCACACTAACCAACAGGAAAGCAAGTCTTCATCCTCAACATTCCATTAGATTTGTAACTTCTTACAGTTAATGTTTAACACTGTATTGACCATAGCATCCAGTCTAGGCCAACCCCTATTTGTCACATCAGTCACAGATTAAAGGAAACACACTAAGCAAAAATGTTTTAAATTAACAGGTTTCAAGAACACATGGAGCTATCAATCTATCCATCTTCAAAATGACCATACATATCAAATGTATTTACCAGTACATACTTGCTAAAGGTGGCATAACATTCCTCCTCCATAAATCTTGTACTTGGTCAAGCTGTCCCATTATATCTTAACCCACTGAAACATGGAAGTTTTGGTTTGGAGGGGTGGGGGCTGACTGTGTACGTTTAAAAAGAAGACTGTGGCCTCTAATAAAATATTTTTATTCAGAGTTTTGCCAGAAGGTGACTGGCATCTGTGTTTAGGGGAGAATTTGCTTCTAACACTCTTGGTGTTGATTAATATTTGCATTGGATGTGTATGCTCAGGGATTTAGATCAAATCTCAGGAAAAACTTCCTAACTGTAAGAACAGTAGGACAATGGCACAGACTGCCTCGGAAGGTTGTGGAAGCTTCTTCACTGGAGGTTTTCAAAAGGAGGATGGATAGCCATCTGTCTTGGATGGGTTAGACACAACAAATCCTCCATCTTGGCAGGGGGCTAGACTGCTAGATGACCCTTGCAGTCCTTCTAGCCCTATGATTCTAGGGCCTGGTCTACACTAGGCGTTTATGTCGAAGTTAGCGCCGTTACATCGAATTAACCCTGCACCCGTCCACACCGCGAAGGTATTTAGTTCGACATAGAGGTCTCTTTAATTCGACTTCTGTACTCCTCCCCGACGAGGGGAGTAGCGCTAAATTCGACATGGCCATGTCGAATTAGGCTAGGTGTGGATGGAAATCGACGCTAATAGCTCCAGGAGCTATCCCACAGTGCACCACTCTGTTGACGCTCTGGACAGCAGTAAGAGCTCGGATGTTCTGAACTGCCACACAGGAAAAGCCCCGGGAAAATTTGAATTTGAATTCCTTTTCCTGTCTGGCCAGTTTGAATCTCATTTCCTGTCTGGACATCGTGGCGAGCTCAGCAGCACTGGCAACGATGCAGAGCTCTCCAGCACTGATGGCAGTGCAATCTCAGAATAGAAAGAGGGCCCCAGCATGGACTGATCGGGAAGTCTTGGATCTCATCGCTGTGTGGGGCGATGAGTCCGTGCTTTCCGAGCTGCGATCCAAAAGACGGAATGCAAAGATCTATGAGAAGATCTCTAAAGACATGGCAGAGAGAGGATACAGCCGGGATGTAACGCAGTGCCGCGTGAAAATCAAGGAGCTGAGGCAAGGCTACCAGAAGACCAAAGAGGCAAACGGACGCTCCGGATCCCATCCCCAGACATCCCGTTTCTACGAGGCACTGCATTCCATCCTCGGTGCGGCCGCCACCACTACCCCACCACTGACTGTGGACTCTGAGGATGGGATAGTGTCCACGGCCGGATCCTCGGACATGTTAGCGGACGGGGAAGATGAGGAAGGAGATGAGGAGGACGAGGCAGTCGACAGCGCTCACAACGCTGATTTCCCCGACAGCCAGGATCTCTTCATCACCCTTACAGAGATCCCCTACCAACCCTCCCCAGCCGTTACCCCGGACACAGAATCTGGTGAAGGATCATCCAGTAAGTGTTGTAAACATCTAAACATTTATTTGTAACAGAACATGAATATTAACAATTTAAAAAATGGGTTTCTCATGATTAGTTTGATTAACTTTACGGTTCAGTCATGGGCAGTGCAACTATTGAAAAAAAATCTAGCAATGTCCGGTTTTGCATGATTGTCCTGCCCAAGCCGCTCTACTGTTTAGTCCCTGCTACTGCAGCTACAGTAACATGCGGTCTATATGTCCGGGGATGGAGCAGAAATCCTCCTGGGACATCTCAAGGAAGCTCTCCTGCAGGTAATTTGAAATCCGCTGCATTAGGTTCTTGGGGAGAGCGGCCTTATTGGGTCCTCCGTAGTAGGACACGTTGCCGCGCCACGAGACTAGCAAGTACTCCGGAATCATTGCTTGGCACAGCATGGCGGCATACGGCCCTGGTCTTTGAAGGCTTTCCCGGAGCATTCTCTGTCTGTCGCTCTCAGAGATCCTCATGAGGGTGATGTCGCTCATGATGACCTGCTTTGAATGAGGTAGGGGAATGTTAGTGTTGGGACTGCTTTACCGTTCCTTTACAGAACTGTAACCGCTGGTTTGCAGCCACGCGGTGGAGGCGGGAGAGGGTCAGCCGAAAGGGATCGTTCCCGGGGACAGCCGCGAGGGTGTGGGACAGGAGCAGACTTCCTGCTTGCCGGATTGCTGGCAGCAGGGACCGACATTGATTTCAATGTGAAATGAGGCCATTGCTAATATTAAAGTTTTAAGCTGCCACGAATCTACGGCTTACCATGTCTGCGTGCAAGAGCAATTCCGTTGTCCTGACAGGGTTCTCAAAAGTGCTCTGCAAAACCCCAGACACTGAATGCGAAGGCCGAGAATTCGACCTTGTGCTGAGTGCGCATGTGATAGGTGCTGTGCATGGTCCTGTTCACAGAGAAAGACTATGTTTTTTGTTCACAACTACATTTATCTTTCTGAGGAATTCACTCCCTTTTTCCCATTCCCACAGCCCCATCTGCGACTGTCTCACAACCTAGCCTGTCATCACACTCCCAGAGGCTAGGGAGGATTAGGCATAAGAAGAAGAGGACACGGGAGGACATGTTCTCAGAGCTTATAGCCTGCTCCCGAGCCCAGGCAGCACAGCAGACCCAGTGGCGGGAGAACTTGTCCCAAATGCACCAAGCCAACATGGATCGGGAGGAGAGGTGGCGTCAGGAAGACCAGCAGGCGACTCAAACCCTGCTTGGACTACTGAGGGAGCAAACGGACACGCTCCGGCGCCTTGTGGATGTTCTGCAGGAACGGAGGCAGGAGGACAGAGCCCCGCTGCAGTCCATCTCTAACCGCCCTCCCCCGCCACCAAGTCCCATACTCCCTTCACCCAAAGTGCACAGAAGGAGAGGCGGCAGAGTCCCTGCTAACTCTCACTCCACCCCTGCAGAGAGCTCGAGCAGCAGAAGGCTCTCATTCCCCAAAGTTTGACAAGTTCTTTCCTTCCCGCCTGACACAAGCCCCCGTCCAAGTTTCACTTCCCAGTCCCATGTGTAGTTGATAATAAAAAATATGTTTCTGTTAACTACTGTTTCCATCATGTTCTTTTGGAGGAGGGGGGGAAAGGGGGTTGGTAATTGGACAGGACAGTCACCTTTGGCAGGGTACATAGTCGGGGGGCAGGCACAGCAGCAGGGCACATACATAGTGCAGTGATGCAGTGACTACTTACCCTGGTTAGTCTGGGAGGTTCTTTTCATGTTATGTGGTGGGGGGTGGGTTGCTCTGTGACTTTGTGTCAGGGGAGGGCAGTTAGAGATCTTAAGCGGCGGTCCTTAGGCAGGATCACAGAGCCACACAGCAGGGGATCTGTAACCGTCCCCCCCCTGCCACAAACTCACATAGACCCCCCATACACACAGTCCGTATCAGGAGGGGTGACAGGCTCCGTTGAAAGAACCATCCCACCGCAGCGGAGCCTGTCAGTCCTTGAGTTTAGAAGCTGCATTCGCGCGACTACACTACACCCGCTCTGCACCACAGTCTGCGTCCCAGTTTTAAAAAATTCCCGCAAAAACAGTATTAAAGAAAACGGTGTGCTTTAACAAAGTAGAACTATTTTTATTTTGAAACGTGTGTTGGAAGTGGGGTGAAGGCTTCTCTGTACACAAAATTAGAAAGTCACAGGTTACCCTGCTCACTCAGGAACTTTGCTTTCAAAGCCTCCCGGATGCACAGCGCTTCCCGCTGGTCTCTTCTAATCGCCCGGCTGTCTGGCTGTGAGTAATCAGCAGCCAGGCTAATTTCCTCAACCTCCCACCCAGCCATAAAGGTCTCCCCCTTGCTCTCACAGAGATTGTGGAGCACACAGCAAGCTGCTATAACAATGGGGATATTGGTTTCGCTGAGATCACAGCGAGTCAGCAAGCTTCTCCATCTCCCCTTGAGACGTCCAAAAGCACACTCCACCACCATTCTGCACTTGCTCAGCCGGTAGTTGAAGAGTTCTTTTTCAGTGTCCAGGGCACCTGTATAGGGCTTCATGAGCCAGGGCATTAGCGGGTAGGCTGGGTCCCCGAGGATCACTATAGGCATCTCCACATCCCCAACAGTTATTTTGTGGTCCGGGAAGTAAATACCTTGCTGCAGCCGTCTAAACAGACCAGAGTTCCTGAAAACACGAGCGTCATGAACCTTGCCCGGCCATCCGACATTGATGTTGGTAAAACGTCCCCTGTGGTCCACCAGTGCTTGCAGCACCATGGAAAAGTAGCCCTTTCTGTTAATGTACTGGCTGGCCTGGTGGTCCGGTGCCAGGATAGGGATGTGAGTTCCATCTATGGCCCCACCGCAGTTTGGGAATCCCATCGCTGCAAAGCCATCTATGATCGCCTCCAAGTTTCCCAGGGTCACTACCTTTGGCAGCAGTACATCAACGATTGCCTTGGCTACTTGCATCACAACAACCCCCACGGTAGATTTGCCCACCCCAAACTGGCTCGCGACTGACCGGTAGCTGTCAGGCGTTGCAAGCTTCCAGAGGGCTATGGCCACTCGCTTCTGGACAGTCAGGGCTGCTCGCATCCGGGTGTCATTGCGCTTCAGGGCAGGGGACAGCAACTCACAAAGTTCAAGGAAAGTTCCCTTCCGCATGCGGAAGTTTCGCAGCCACTGTGATTCATCCCAGACCTGCAGCACTATGCGGTCCCACCACTCAGTGCTTGTTTCCCGTGCCCAGAATCGCCGTTTCACAGCATCAACATGACCCATTGCCACCGTGATGTCCTCGGCGCTGGGTCCCCTGCTTTCTGAGAGGTCTGTGCTACTCTCAGACTTCAGGCCATCACCGCGTTGACGTAGCCTCCTCGCCTGACTTTTCTGCATCTGCCTCAGGGCAACCTGTATGATAAGCTGCGAGGCGTTGAGAGCGGCCACAACTGCAGCGATGGTTGCAGCGGGCTCCATGCTCACAGTGCTGTGGCGTCCGCGCTGTCAATGACTGGAAAAGTGCGCGAAATGATTTCCCGCCGGCGCTTTCAGGGAGGGAGGGAGGGCGGGAGTGATGGACGGATGACGACAGTTACCCAAAAGCACCCTGGCCCCTTTTTTTTTTACCCAGAAGGCATTTGCGGCTCCACCCAGAATTCCAATGGGCGGCGGGGACTCCGGGAACTATGGGATAGCTACCCACAGTGCACCGCTTCCAATGTCGACGCTTTCCCCGTTAGTGTGGACTCACAAAGTCGAATTACTGTCCTTAGTGTGGACACACACGTTCGACTTTGCAATATCGATTCCAAATATTCGATTTAAGTAAAATCGAACTACTCTCGTAGTGTAGACAAGGCCTAGGATTTGTGCAGCATACATTTTATAAACTAACAAAACTATAGTTTTTCCAAAAGGAAAAACATATACACTTTCAAAATAGCACCTCTAATGAAGAGTCTTACAGGCGAAAATATTTATACCATGCATAGCCCTTAAATATTTCATAAACCCATTCTCACTTGGTCAAATAACTGCACTACATGTCAAGACTCCAGAATCAATGTAGTTATCCATACATCAAGACCCAGATTTTCAGGATACCATCGGAGTGGGGAGGTGCATTAAAAAGTATACAATGAAGAAATATTTATAATGTAAAACAAGCATCTGATCTATGCAGAGCTGCTGAACTACATAACAGATGTAGCCTATAAATAATGAGAAATGTGGCAACAAAGGAGTTAAGTCATGCCACAGGAATCTATAACTTACTCCTGCTGTACAGGCAGGGTGATATTTCTGGACAATGTGGTCTGAAAACACAAAAGGCTATAGCTAATAAAACAACAAAATCCATATTTCAATGGTTCAAACGAGAGATTAATTTGGCCTGGAATACGATTAATTAAAGAAAGATTTGTTTATGTTGGCTTCATACTTATTTTTTGGTAGAAGGAACTTACCCACATCTTTCTGTTGGGAGAGAAGCGACAATACAAAAGAACAACTCGAGCGACCAGACCCAGGAGGAAGTGTTGGCATCCTTCTCTTTCCTAGTCTCTCCTTTTCTTTTTAGGTTTCGATCTTTACTTTGAACCACTCCAAGATGCCTGCAGCTAGATAAGGAAGTGAACTTGCATCATGATTCCACTTCTGTGACTTCGATTCCCCTGTGGCATTCATGATGATCACTAGTCTATTTCATACTGTCTAGGGGGAAACCTGCTAAGATGCAGGAGCATTATCCTAATAAATTCTGTTGTTTTTCCCCATTCTATGAACTAGCCCAAAGTATATTTCTTCTGTTGCCTTTTCAAAGCCAGTTACCACTACTAAAAGTAAACCTGACTGGATACAGCTGTGGGGATTCCCTCCCAAATCTACAAGGTGTCTTAGTGTTCAAGAATATTTTCCTTTCCTTAAGAAGTCATCTTGTATGCTCACTTCCAGAAATCTCAAAAGCTCTCAGAATTTTCAGGCTTTTGAAGAGCTACATACAACAGACAATTAATGCTAGGGTGACCAGACAGCAAGTGTGAAAAATCAGGACAGGGAGTGAGGGGTAATAGGAGCCTATATAAGAAAGAGACCCAGAAATCGGAACTGTCCCTATAAAATCGGAACATCTGGTCACCCTATTTAATGCTGAATAGCCTTAATATTTACTTATTAGAGTGTGATCTATGGATCTTGTCCAATAAGTATAGCAATAGGGGAAAGCATATATATTCAGGAGAAATTTAGGGAGACAGAATGCAATTTATTGAAACTGGAATTTTTCCAGATCACATCTAGCACCTCTACTCTTGCAAGGTGTGCCACAGACGCCTCCTTTTAATATCTTGTTGAAAGACAGAATCTGCTGCAGCATAAAAGAAGAGTACTAGTTCTAGAACCACTGATACTGCTTCCCCCAGGACTTGGGTTTGCTTAGATTACAAGACCTGCCATCACAAACCTAGGCGGAATAACTATAAGCAGAAGGGGACCTTCTTTCAGATTTGCAGTCAAGTACCTTAGTAATAATCAAAACGTGGAAAGGACAGGCTGAAAGCACTGAGGTTTGGATAACTTACTCTTTTTAAAAGTCTGCCTGAAACTAACAGCAGTTTTAATTTTCTCAAATAGAACTGTATCCCATTATGTAATTGACCATTAGTACATAGATATACATGGTCTGAACTACACATGCAAAAAGGAAGGAAAAACCTAAGCACTTTTCGATGCTGGATTTAGCAGGAAGCAAGAAAGTTTGCATCAATGTCAAAATTAGGATAGGATAAAGGCCAGCTAGCTTCACTTACTGACAGCATAACAGAAGGGAGCATGCTGAGAGTGGGAAGAGTCTGGGACCGTATAGAGTTTTTTTTAACCTCAGTCAGCGGGAAGAATGGTAGCACTGCAGAAAGGTGTCTTACTAAAGTAGTGCTGGGGGAAACAGCACCAGAGACCGGTATGCTAGCACTGGGAAGTCACAGCTGCTGGAAAGCAGGTACTGGATCTGGAACTTTGGGCACATAGGCTGTGGCTTGCTTCTTTAAAGGGATTATGGTCTCCTCAGCAGGAAAAAGGCTTTTGGAACACTGAAAATTTATGGGGAAATGGGACTGAATGCAGCTGCTGGTGAAATAAATACCTATGTGGCTTTTTAAAGAACGGTTTAATCTGTGCCTTCTACGACACAACCCTCCGACCCACCAGTGAATGCCTGGTAACATACAGCCTATCTGTATGAAATATCCGAAAACACATAACTATTCTAGTAATCAAGTGGTATCACACCAAAAGTTAACATCTTCTCCCCTCCCTAAAGCTGGCCATGCAAATGTGTCTAAATTGCTATGTGCCAATCAGATAAGTGGAAATTATAGTCCCTACAATATGCAATTATCTGATCTGCATAATAATAATAACTGCATGTAGAAACTAAGCATATTGACTGCATGTGTTCTTTGTACATAGTAGTGTGCTGTTCCTTTTTTTTTTTTTTTTAAATTGGGACCATCTACAATGCTACTGAGAAAAGTACCTTAAACAAGCCAGAACAGAACACAAAACTAAGCAAAATAAACAAATTACCACAACATCCAATACATAAATACTTCATCAAAAAACTTCCTAAACTGTGTCATTTTGGAGACTGAACTCCTGTCATGGCAGACCATCCTGGGCAGCAAATTCCAAAAGGTGAAGGTCTTCAATTGAGAAAGTCCTACTATTGAGCCTGGGTAGCTTGACAGCAAGAACATCATGGCTGCGCTTAACTGCCATGACAGTACAAGATGAAAGTGGAGGTATGGGGGAAGGGTCTAGAGAATCCAGGTTCAAGACCATCCAGACTGTTCAAGAACTGCTTACGGAAGAAAACAAGGAACCTGCACAGAACTTTGAACACAGTTTATGAGCTGCTAAAGGCCTATCCAACACAAAGGCTGGCAGCTGCATCCTACTTCAGGCTCAGTCTGCAGGTGATGTTCAAAGCTAACCCTAAGTACATTACACAGAGAGGAGGTGAATGTGGCATGGATCAACGCTTTTGTATTAAAGAATCGGCATAACCTCTAGGTCGGGGCACAGAAGGCCACCACTGCTACCCAGTATCCAGAAGCAGTAACTAGTTAAGCAAATATTCTCAACTATCAGACACTATCTCTATGCAACATTTCTCTATATGTTAGAAGAATACTGCGGTATACACATTCCTTCTAGTCAAGAGACCATTGACATTATAAGCAATGATCTCAGTCCTAGCTCTGGGCTTGATCAAACTCTAAACCAGTGGTTCTCAACCAAGGGTACGGTACAGGGGGTATGTCAACTCATCTAAACACTTGCCCAGTTTTACAACAGGTTACATAAAAGGCACTAGCGAAGTCAGTATAAACTAAAATTTCATACAATGACTTGTTTATACTGCTCTATACACTGAAATGTAAGTACAATATTTGTATTCCAACTGATTTATTTTATAACTATATGATAAAAATGAGAAAATAAGCAATTTTTCAGTAATGTGCTGTGTCATTTTTGTATTTTTAGGTCTGATTTTGAAAGCAAGTAGTTTTTAAGTGAGGTGAAACTTGGGGGTACACAAGACAAATCAGACTCCTGAAAGGGGTACAGTAGTCTGAAAAGGTTGAGAGCCACTGCTCTAAACCACAAAAAAAATTGAACTGGTTATATTACAACAGTTTATAAATCAAATCTGGTCAAAACAACTTTTCCTACAGCAACTTATTAACAGTAGGAAATGCAAACAATTAAGCAGCAATCTAAAAGGTAACATGTGACCAGCTTTAAACAAACAAACAAAAAACCCACACCTCTCTATTTCGGATTCCCTGGAATCCCATACCTGACCTACAAGTTTTGGACAGGGGATTTTGAGACATTTACAAATATAATTTCTATCTGCATGTTTTACAACCTTTCAGGGTTCCTTCCAGTTCTATGAGATAGGTATATCTACATAAAAGTAACATGTCGAATGACTAGCTGAAGAGCTATAGAAATACACTTTTCTCTTCAGTGTGTATATTTGACATCACTCTTTATAGTCGGTTTCCCCTGTCTGTTTGGCTCGCTGCCTCCATTTTATGGGCCTTTTGCAGAGCAACAGGGAGAGAAACTAACTTAGCTGCCATTTGACAGTGCTCAGCACCTTGCAAAATCAAGCCGAATTTTATGGATTAAGGGAAAAAATGTAAGACCAGGAACACAAATCCTTAAACACTTTAACCTTTGTTCCCCCATCCAGCCACTTATTTTGATAAAGTAAAAACTAAGGAAATCTTGCCTCCATGTCCCATATCTAAGTATTTTCAGGACCAAAGCCTAAATTATTTGTTCCTTTGTATGTTAAATAACTTCCCAGCTAGGAAACTTATCCTCCCTATATTTTCCAGTAGTGTGCGTTATCACTTGCTCAAAAAAGCTAGTTAAAACCGACTATATACCGCTGAATTACAAAGCTGCTATTTTATAGACAAAGTTACCTCCCCCCCACTTGTAAGGCAAGTTTGGCATACAGATTTAATTTTCTTCTAGGTTCGTTACTTAATACAACAACAACAAAAAATCTGAAGTATAATTGTGTTGTTTACCTCATCTTGAAGCTTTGAGACCTGTGTGAGACTCCCTGACACTAAAAACATCAAATCACTAGGCTGCCTCTCAAACTTTAAATGACAACTTCCCCATAAAAGGAATGCAAACTTTTAAAGGGACACGATCAATTTAAATATGGCCCAACATGTACATTTTGTAAGAATAAGGTTTTATAAAGACCACCATCACAAACAGAACTGGTTAATAATTTTTTTTTTTTTAAGAAGTCTACTATAACCAGCAGCTCTTTAAAACCAAGAAATTTCATGCAGTTCCTGGAAATCCAACTGCTACAAACCTGAAAGTGAAACTAGCTTCATAGTCATATTGCTCAAGCTGAGAGAAATGCCAAAGGTAAACCAAACTATAAACTAACACACTGAATTTTTTAAAAGTAAAAGCATTTTAAAAATCCAAAGTTGTCATTAGTAACATAGGTAAAGTGACTGCAACATTTGAAAGATACAGTGTCTCATTAAACCCTCATTGCAAAAGCCTTATTTCCAAAAGGGATAATACTATCATAAAAAAATATTATCCCCAACCGGCTCCCCCACCAGTGAATGGGAATCAGGAGAAGCCTGAATTGTTCAAATAACGATAAAAAGAAAAAAAACCCAACCCACTGCTATTGTTTCTGCTTGTCAGGAGAGCCTGCAGAGACCTGCAACCTACTACAATCTTCTAGGGAGAAGGGATCACAACAAATGGTAACCTGTCTGAGCAGGGTTGTGCTGTCCTCCCCCACATTACCAGTTTCTCTCCTGGTGATGACAGATATTGCAATGTATTTCAGCGAGATATTAAAAGTCTCTCTCATAACACCGCGGAACACTCCCCTCCACTTCACTCATTCACTGTCCCAGCAGGAGTCCCTTCTGGTAATTCTATATCCAATGTATGTAACCTACTCTGCATTTGCTGCAACCTACTCTGGTGGCATAGTGTGCTCCAGAGCTGCTATGCAGATTAAAGTTGCACGACTAAAACTCCTAGCGCGAGCTCTCCCAGGAACTAAGGAAAGCCTGGAAATTACCGCAGGAGGAATCGCAACAAAAGCGTGCAGCGAAGCAGCCCCGGGATCAGAGCTGCAGCCCTCCCCTGCCCGCAGGCACACACGAGGGGGCCGGGAGGGGCGGAGAATCCGGAAAAGAGGAGCGCAAAGGAGCCTCAAGCCCGAGCTTGTGAGCGCTGCGGTTCTCTTCCCTTCTCACACAAAGCCCCAGTGCTGTCCCCGGACTCCTCCCCCGCCAGCACCCTCGTGCGCCGGCGGCTCCCTCCCCTCCCCTCTCCTCCCCTCCCACCTGCACACGGGGAAACTGCTGCCGCCGCGGGTCCCCTCCGCTTTGCCCCCTGCCTCCAGCCAATACAGACAAACGAACCAACAGCAACAGAAGCGCGAGGGTGCTCCTGGCTGCTCCCCTCCCACCCCAATGCTGCGGCCAGCACAGCTGCTCCGCTCCCGCCCCCAGACACAAGGCGAGCTCCGTCTCCCTCCCACACTGTTCCCACGGCTGCTCGCTGCCCTCCCCACCTAATCAGCTCCGAGCCCCCTCCTCCCGCCCCCGCACTGCCCCTGTTGCACCCCGTCCCCGCAGCCCCACGGCTGCTCCCCACAAGCACTGCACACACACACCCCCGGTAAGCCAGGCGAGCCCACCGCAGCGGCGGCCGCTGCCCTGCCTCCCCCCGGGGCTGTGCTACTCACCAGGTCCTTTGTGTTTTCCATCAGGCCCTCATGGGCAGGGGATGCCTGCTGCTCTCCCCCCTCCCCCCCTCCTCTCTGCTCAGCCCCTTTCTTCTCTCCCCCCTCCCCTCCGAGGGGCAGGGCCCGGCTGGGACAGGAGGTGGCCTGGAAAGTTCAGCCTCTCACTTAGGCAGAGAAAGAAATTCAACTCCCTGCCCAGAATATCAACAACATTAGCATAACGGCAGCGCGCACGCGCCGCGCCCAGCCCACCGCGCGCTCTCATTGGGTCCCCAGGTCTTCAGAGCCTCCTCGCTCGCCGTATCCCTCTGGACGGAACCATTTTGTGGCGAGGGGGGGTGCGAAGCGGCATGCTAAAACAGCCTGGCAATTGTCTGGCTCACGTGATTTGCTGCTTCTGAGCCCAGTATTACCGTCTGGAAGATTAGTCGTTATAAGTGGGATTGGACCCTTCCGTATGGGCAATAGAATAGTCCGGCCTGGGAGCCTATCACGTGGAAGGGAGGGGGAGAAGGGGTCATGTGAGACTGTTTTAAGTGAAGGGGAAGCGGACTGAATCACGTGAAAGAGGCAGCTGGTGAGCTCAGTACTTGGTCACGTGGGAAACAGACCTTTCTGTTTCCGCTTCCGGTTAGCGAGGGACGCCGCCGGCTTCGGCTGTCGGTACGCTAGGCGCTGAGATGGAGCCGGCGGGTTCTGCGGCCGCGAGTCGGAGCCCCGCGCGGAAGCGTGTCCGGGCGCAGAAGAAGCGGCGGCGGACGGGAGACCCCGGCGATGGGGGCGAGGAGGCCCGCCGCGCCCGGCACCTGGGGGTGCTGGCCAGGAAGCCGGTGGTGGAGCGGTGCCTGGAGGAGCTGGTGTTCGGCGGCAGCCAGGACGCCGAGGAGGAGGAGCGATTGCGGGGTCTGGGCAAGCAGGTGAGGCAGGCGGGGGGAGGTAGGTGCCCGGCCCTTCCCGTCCCGTCAGGGAGGGCGCTTGGAAAAGGGGCCGGGGGCTGATTTGCGGCGGAGGAAGCAGCTACACTCTTCGTATCCCCGTTGCCTGCCCGCCCAGCCCTCCGAGACCTGGCGCCCGCGTCCCGGCCCCTGCTGCGATGGGGCCTGAAGCGCCTCTCGCCGGCTGTTTGCCTTGCAAGGCTGGCACAGCACAGCGCGACTAGAATGGGATAGGGAGCTGTCTAAAGCTCTTTAAAGTTATATATGATTTTTATTCCTGAGTAGCTTTAAGTATAATGTAAAATTGCTTGAGGTTGTGCAGTGGTTCTCAGACTTGTACTGGTGACTCCTTTCACGTAGGAAGCCTCTGAGTGTGACCCCCCCCCCCCAATAAATTAAAAATCCCTTTTTATATATTTAGCACCATTATAAATACTGGAGGCAGAGCGGGGTTGGGTGGAGGCTGATAGCTCACGACCCCCCCTATAATAATCTCATGACCCCCTGAGGGGTCGCGATCCCTAGTTTGACTGCCCCTGTTGTAGTGGCTAGTGTTACAGGCACTTGGGTATAGTGAACATGGGTTTAGAGGTGGAAACAATTCCCAGATCTAGTGGAGAGTTACCCTTTATTCCCATGGTGCACAGGGCATTAAGAATAAAAGAAATATAGGAATACAGCTGAAAATTACTGAAAAGCTTGTTTAAAGGTGCATCTTATACTTCTGGAACCTGTGGATTTAGGCTAGTCTGTCAGTAGCAAAAGCATTCTTTTAATGTGTATTTTCTAGAATAAATTAAACGGTTCTCTAAACTTTCACCTTTTATGAGAAATAGTGGGGAATGGACTGTGGGAGGGGAGGTAGGTGTCCCTCCCGTTCCCATCAGGGAGGGCACTTGGGGGAGGTGATAGATAAATATCAGGAGGAGAGGGGGGCTGGCTTGCGGTGGAGGAAGGAACTACACTCTCTGTATCCCCCTTGGCTGCCCACCCAGCCTTCCAACTCTGGGAGAGTGGTTTTACTGTTTTGTTCTTGATTTTTCTCCGCATGCGGAGAAATGTCTTAAAACTTTCACTGTTCAAAGTTGTAAAATTGTTATTTTTGACCAATATTTTGACCCAATTATATGGATTTTTTTTAAGCTTGATGTAGTCACAGGAAATCTTCTAAAAGAAGACTCCAGTGACTCAGAAGTGGAGAATGAAGCAAAAGATAATTTCCCTCCATCTAAAAAACCAGCATGGGTGGATGATGAAGACGAAGCCGAGGAAATGTGAGTTAAGCTCCTAATGTTGTAATGATGGAAATGGGAAAATAGAGATATTGATTTTAAGACTTGGAAGAAATACCAAGTCTGCTATTTTAAATGGCTGCTTCTTGAAGACTTAAAGAAAATAAGGACTGTTAATACGCTTTCTGCAACGCTTTAACATTGAGAATATGATTTTGTTTCCTAGAATTGACATGACCCACCGTTATCGGAAAGACATGATGAAAAGTGATGCAGAGAAGAAGCTTTCCAAAGAAAAAGTTCAAAGGAGGCTTCAAGAACAGTAACAATTGTTAATTGATTATGTTAACATAAATTTGCTGCTAATTTTAGTAACATGAGATTAGATATGTTGTGGTCAAGTGAGTTTCCCCCATTAGGAGCGTTTAAGATGCTCTTTTCGCCTTTTGACCAAGGAATTTAGGTGAATAACTTAAATTCCTTAAAGCTAGTGTGCCCAACAGCATCAACCCATGTTGTTAGGGCTTAACAAATAACCAGTATAATGGGGGGAAAAAAACTACATTCTTAGCTTGTAATTGTGTTGCTTTTGTCCTTGGCAGACAGTCTTGTTTCTGCTTCCTTACCATTATTCAACATGGTAGAGCAGATAGTATACAAATTTAGGCTTCATAAAATCTATGTAACTAGATATGTTGCTTTGTCAATCAAATGCATCCAGCCCTAGAGGGGGAACATGTTAGTTGTCTTTATGTGCAACAGAACAATTGAGAATAAGAAAGAAAGACTAATACATCAATTCACATTGTAGTTTAGGCAGGAAAAATTGCATTGTTTAATAAAGACTTGAATTGTGAACCGAACAGAAGTATTATGCAACTAGCATAATATTTGTGCCCTTATTATTGCAAATTTGTGTTACCTTCCATTTAAGGACCCTTTGTATGCCTGTAAACTTAGCTATGTAGGCAAGTCTGTGTATAAATTGAATTTTACATAAATGGCTAAGTATTTTACTCAGGTTTAAAATAATCACTGCACTACTCAAGCATTTGAAAACCTAACTTCTCATGCAATTAACAAAACTAGATTTCCCTCACTTTTTGAGGGAGAGAACATTTTATATATGTATATGTCATATGGTTTAGGTTGTTTACAGATTTTATGTACTGAATTCAGTTAATGGAAGCGGGAGTAGAAGAGATCTGTTAAAGACAGCAAAGGAAGATTCTGGCTGCTGTATCTGAGTGAGGTGATGTGATTGTTGCGAGGGTGTTTTAATGGCTTCCCTATTACTGTGGGGAAAATTGCTGAAAAATAATTTTTTGGCAGTATGATGGTCATTAAGAAAGAATGGGAATATGAAAGTTCTCTTTTCTTTTAGATTTCAGCGAGCTATGGGAGGAGTGCCTTTCTGGGCCCAGAAAGATGAGAAGAAAGCCAGAAAAAGTGCAAATGATGGTAAATATATTTAAACATTTTAGAAAAGTATTTAGTTCTTCCAACATGTTCCCTTATTTTGTGTGACCTCTGAGATTCATTCGTTGCCTGGCATTTTTCCTATTCTAATTAGAAAACACTGACTGTATACTGGATACCTACTGCTTTGTGCTTTTGCTTATGGTTTTGACTTGCGGCTGCAGAGAACACACAAAATAATGTTAAAGAACGTGTATGTGGGGATGCAGGAACAAATTGTACATTCAATAAGCCGTTTTAAATCCGTTTTAATTAGATGACAGTGACGAAGA
The DNA here is from genome assembly GCF_013100865.1 of Trachemys scripta elegans. NCBI lineage: Eukaryota > Metazoa > Chordata > Testudines > Emydidae > Trachemys > Trachemys scripta. The sequence goes on from NC_048311.1 coordinate 23,112,935, forward strand.
TGATGAGTTGCTCCGCAAGACGGGCAATTTTGTGTCTCCGTCCGAGACTTTACCAAGAGGCATTTTACAGGTAAAAACTGCCCTCTCATTTCCTTCAGTGTTTAAATATAGTTACTGTTGATCTGTGTATACCTATTTTATAACACAAGAAGTACCATTCTGCGGCTTGGGCAGCAGTTTTTGCCAGTGGTTGTGTGGATGGCTTACTGCAGGGTTTCCCAAACTCTTGAAAGCTGAAATCCTTCCACTCCAAGAAAATGAAGCCAGTTAGTCAGGGTTGTAAGTCTGTCATGTGGTGTTCAAGGCCTACTCATCTCAATTCTTACATCTGTACCCCCTGACTAGTCCTCAGTACTCTTCTCTTCCCTCCCACTACCTTGGGAGACACTGGTATAGGTCTTCATAATATCTCCTCTCCTTTCTTACATGCTTTGAGCAGTAGAGTACCCTAAAGTCAACGTTAATTATTACTGGCATCTGATTTTTTTACGCATTGAAATAAATGAGGCAGTCCATACCTCAGAGATGTTGTTTCAGGTTCTCTGCAAGCTCTTCAGTCAGTACTCTTGTTTCACACTTTGAAGGTTTTCTTTATAATTGTAATAACTAGAAACTTATTTTTTCATTGAAATTGAGCTGCCGCACAAGAATTCAGAGAGATTTCTGTACCCCCAGCTGGTCCTCTGAGGCCCCCTGTGTGGTCCACTCCATGTTGGGGAAACACCCTCTTATTGAAACAAGTAGTCTGCTTCAGGTTATTATATTGTTCCAGATTAGCCGACTGCTAATTTTTAAATTGTAGAAATTGGGTAAACTCTTTCCTGATTATTTAAAAAAAAAAAAAAAAGTGCTGCATTTTGCTATTATATTAATATAAGAACTCACCTCTACCACTGAGGCTATTGTTCCCTGTTGTTGCTGTGCTACGTTTAAGATTGACATTCCTTTGTTTCTTTCAAAAGTTGAGGTGGAGGAAATGCAAAATTATACTTAAAATGGAAGGTCAGCTGAAACCTTATTTACAGCTACTCCATAGTGTGCTTTGGATGACACTCTTTAATGTACAGAGATATGAAAACTAACTTCAGAATACCTTTATTCTAATGTGTGAACTAGGTGATATTCTACAGTTATGCAGAATATTTGCAAGGTTAACCCGAGGTCCCTCCTGCACTTCTGTGCTCTACAAGATCAATGAAGCTGAAATCCCATTAAGCCCTGTTTCCATGAGTGGACTGCGGGAGGGACATGCAGTTGGATAGGGAACTGATGGCTGCGTTTCAACCACATTGGTCTGGTCTCTTTCTAGATGAAAAATTGCTTGGACGCTAATAATGAACGTCCTTCTGATGCCAAACTGAGAACAGTGCAGTTCCATCCTTCTGCACAAGTAGTTATGACTGCTGGACTAGATCAGTCTATATCACTGTTTCAGGTGAGCAGCTTGTGTTCAATTTATAAATGTGAAATGAACAATGAGGTTGTGGATCACTTTTAATGTGCTTCTAAAGTGTTGGCATAACTTATTTTATATTTAATATAGCCAAAAATAGCTTTAGATAGGATGTTGCTGGGATCACCTCTCCATATGTCACCACAGGAATTATGGTTGGCTGAGTTGCTTGGCTGGAGCTGGGGTGGAATATTCTTAATTGAGGGCCTCTATCTGGAAACTGTTCTCAGCTGTGATCTATTGTACTTTAGCCACATCTGAAATATGTGAAATTTGTTTTCATCAGGCTGCTTAATTTGAAGGTTTCTTTGGGATTGAATGGAGTGCTCTATTTTTTTTAAAGCTGGTATTGACTACACACTCTTGATTCTTGTGCTTGCACACAGAAATATATCTGAAAGGCACATTACAAATGAATGTATGAGGAACAAAAACAACCTTTTTTTTTCTGTTTTCTTGAAGGTGGATGGTAAAACTAATCCAAAGATACAGAGCATACATTTGGAAAGCTTTCCGGTCTATAAGGCTCATTTCAGTGCTGATGGAGAACAAGTTATAGCTACTGGTACACGCAGCAAACTGTTCTATGTGTATGACATGATGAGTGGAAATATTATTCCTGTAAACCAAATAAGAGGTGAGGTTTTATTGCGCTGTTCAATGCTTTTTAAGGCCTACAATTATAAACCTTTTGAAAGAAAAAGTAAAATGCTTAATGGCACCAATCCAGATTTACTATAGATCTCGGTCACTTCTGAATGTAGTATATAGTAAGTATGTACACGTGTTGCAATACTCTTAAAAATCTAATTGACACTCTGATACGTCAATATTCTCAGGTAGCTCTCTGACAATCTTATTTTTAAGCCTGAACTCTTTTAGAGAATATTCTGTTAAAATAAAACTTGAACACACATCTCTCTAGTCTCTAAAATAACCCAGTCTGAACTCTTACAAGGTTAGCTATCAACTGTGTCATGCTTAGGCCAAATACAATATGAAACTTGTCAAAATATTTAAAGCTTCTCTGCCAGCCAGATGTTATTACTTGAAGAGACAGCTCATCCATATAAGAAAAGAGTGTTAAACCTGTGCTTTTATGAGATACAGATTCACTGTGAGAAGTCTGTATCTTTTTCCTTCTAGTAATGTGATCATGGGGGACCCAGAAATTTCAACACAAGCGTAATGAACAGAAAACTATATTTAGCAAATGTCTTGAAGTAATGTTGCATTGCATGTATTTTATAGCATTAACTCTGACATAAAACATAAATATTAGTGGTCTGAGTGATCCCACACCAGTTTATTGTACTCTGGTTTTCATTCTAGCAAAGTTGTAATCCACATTACCTCATGTTAAATTCTGTACTCAGGTGGTGAGGAAAACATGTTCATTGGGGACAATTAAGTCTACTGCTTGATTCAGCTAGGTCTGAACAGTCACAATAACTGTCTATATTTCCTTTTCCTCCCCCCAAATCAAATGTATGATACACAAAGTGGTGAACTCATTGGTGTAAATTACAGTTCTGAAAGTTTTTTTTTTTTTTTTTTTTTTTTTCCCCAAGGGATGCGAGAGAAATTTATCAGAAAGTTTGAAGTATCTCCAGATGGAGCATTCCTGCTGCTTACTGGGACCTCAGGTTATCTTCATTTGTTGACAATGAAGGTAGCTGTCTTGTTTGTCATTAATAGTGGGTATGCTGTCACAGAATCAAAGAGTTGTGGTTACCCAGTTCACATTAAGTGGGCATGGTGGGGGGAGCAAGGAGTTGTCCGCTACAGAAAAGGCCGAGAACAGCTAGTCTAAAACATCTCTAGCTCTTTGGAAACCATTGACTCTTGCATCTGCTGAATTTGAAAATACTTCTGTACTTTAAAAGAAGTGGCTTTACCATGACACACACTAAATAAGGTGTACTATTTTTATGATACAACCCTTTTTTTTTTTTTTTTTTTAAAGCAACAGTTCTACGTGGCAGAGTTCGTTTTATTTTTTCTTAAAACAATTTTGCTCATGGTTGGTAGTGGGACTGGATAACACATGACACTGGTGATGGATATGGAATTTTTCAGCTCTGTTTTGAAGTTCCATCCATCTGGTAGTGATAGACTGATTTGCAATTGCTTAGTGGAAAACAAGCGCCAAAAATTGCTACCCCAATGGCCCTAATTAGCACTACTTTTGGCGGAGGGACCTAAAAGTGAGCACATAATGAAGACTGAACTATACTGTCGATTGCAGTGTAACCTGTACTATGAGGCACATTAATGGGGCTATGGATAAACTTGCACTGCTGTTTCGCTCTGTAGATTTCTAGAAGTTTTCATTCTCCGGCCAGCTCTTTCGTTCACATTAAAAACACCAATGCACTCTTTTTGGGGAGAAGCACAAAAAATACCCACCTAAAACCTTGTAAATAACAATATATTGGTGTCAGAAAAATGGGAGTGTGGATGAGCTATTTCAGTAGCTCATGGATTTTAATGTCTTACTGTTGTGTTCGTAATTGTCCTGATACATTTTCACTTAGTGAAGTGAAAATGTATCTTGCATAGACTACTACATATTAAACTACAGACTTCATGCTGTATTTGGAGCCAGCCAAAAACACATAAAGGAGATGAAATACCCTGTCAAAAATGAGGGTGAAAAAATGAGTAGGCCGGACATAGGTTTGAATACTTAATATAAGTTAATGTATTCATGTCTTAAGAAATATTAATACTTTTTCTTTATGGTATCACAAAACTGAAGAAAAGAGATTGTCCTTTTCCTTTTTATAGGTATCCTCCCTGCCCTTGAATATCTGACAGTCCTTTTTCAAGAGTGATTACTTTGTCCTTTTGTGGGAGCAAGTTTTGGGAGAGAGAGAGCAGCAGAAAACAATTGTCTTGAACTTATCTAAAAGCATTTAAAGTTACCCGTTTCAGGAGGGAATGTTTTCTAGTGGATTGGAAGCTACCTTTTAAAATAAACTTCCGTCTAATTCACAATATGCAGTAGACCCAGTTGTACTCCCCAGTTGACTACTTACAGTTTTGTTGTATTCTTCTATAATTGTATGTAGTGCATTATAATGGGAATCAGAAAAGGTCCTAAATATTATGCATATATTGCCTGTGAGGAAAAGATTTAGAGCGAGATTTGCCTAAAAGAAAATCTGGAATCCTTGGTTAGATGCGATAGCATAAAATAAACTACTCTTATTAACATTCCCCGTGACCCTGATGGGCAACTGTTTCTGTGCAGAGGGACCCTTGTGCCTGCAAAGAGCAAGAGCAGGATTGGAGCCTTAATTTGTAAAACTGAAGTCCTGCTAGATGCAGCAGGAATCAGATATTCCTTGATATACTTACTCTGATAATTAAATATTAGGGTTGGTAGGTGGGAGTTCAGGCAATAAAACAGGGATGTATCTGACTTCCACAAGTGACAAAGATCTGATTTCTCTTGGTCTCCTGAATAATTGTTTTAATAAATGTTACTCTTTGTTCTCCTAGACAAAGGAGCTGATTGGCAGTATGAAAATAAATGGAAAGGCTGTTGCATCAGCATTCTCTCCAGATAGCAGCAAAATTTACACAAATTCTAGTAAGTCATTTGAGTTTCCTTAAAGAACATTAATTTCAGATTTATGGATTTTATTTGTAGTTGATTAGGCTATTAAAGAATGGTATTTGGAAATGATACCCTTAAACTTCAGACTCCACGTACCTCCCAAGTATGTATATAAACCCTAATTTACTTTTGGGCATATACTGTCATCTGCTACTGGTGTCCAGACAAGATTAAGGGATTGTTGGATACAGGGTAAAATAGCAAGAAGGGAAATAAAAGGAAGTTTGTTTGATGTGAGCAGAATAGAAGGATGACAAGGATTATGTCTAGAATGTTTGACTGACAGTTGTGTATTGCTTATAGTTTATTGAAACTAGATTTTTTCATATCCTGTTGAAGTTGTTTTAAAAAATTCATTATAGGTGAATGCTTATATCATACTCTGTAATATTTAATGGAAATGCTTTAGTGGCCTGAATTGACACACTTGCTAATACAGTTTTGACCACCATGAAACTTTTTTGCTATTCCGAATGTAGAAGTTATGGCACATAAGAGGGGGAGAGAGATACTACTGAAATTTACAATATTCAACGATGTTTTCAATGTTCTTTACTCTTTTTGAAATGAACTCTCTAACAAGAAGATGGTATATTCAACACACTCTCTCCTCTCCTGCTTTGAATCAAATAGCTGCTCATTATTTCTGGTTTAGGATTTATATCTTCCCTCTTTACTTATCTGCTGCCTGATGTTATGCTGATGTTGGCTGTGTGGATTAGAACACAAAACCAAGTGCACTGTACACTACAGATGGAAGACTGAATTCTGGTCAAGACACTGACATTCCTCAATTGTGGACAAACTGAGAGAAGCTGAAAGCAAGGTGGCACTACTAAGCAAAAATGGTGGTTCCTTGATGACTGATGATCAACTTTGTAGGAAAAAACACAAATTTTAGCGTTGTTGGATGTTAACTTACACATCCTAACTGTACCAAAGAATTCTGCGCAAAGTGATCTTTTAGTATTTCTGAGCAACAGGCTGCACAGCATCTCAGGAAACTTGACCTTTATTGCCTCACTGTCATATTGGTTATGGTGCTGGATCAAAGACATATTTGAAGTATGAAAATCTCTTGGGCTCAGATCTGTCCCTGAAAATATTCCCTCCCAGTGTCTTTCCAGAGTTCAATTCTGGACATGATGTTTATCCTGACTATACTATGGACCTCTGTCCACTACTGCATAAATGCCCTTAACATGCAGTCTCATAAAAGGGAGGAATAGGCTTTGAATTGCCTTCAGACCAGGGATTGGGGTAATTGGAACTCATAAATTCAGTTTTATTATACTGAAAAAAATAAGTCTTTCTGTGCTGGTATGGCATGTTGGAGAAGCATCTGCCAATCCTTGCTTTTTGTACTCTTATCCCTTCAAGCTGGTCTTGCCTTTCCCTCAGAAGGAGGATTTCTGTTAGACTTAAGTTTATTCAGGCCACTGATGATAGGCGGTGGCAGGGTCTCCTGCTGTGTTTTGGGTGAAGACAGACTCACATGGTTTAATGTTTTGGGAACTTGAATTTAATATTAGGTAAATCTAGTTCATACCATAGTGGGAACCATAGTGGCCTGTAATTCTGGCTAGATACTGTTTTACTGGTGTCTATGTAGAATCCTGCCGCCTTTTGTACAAAAAGTAGTGTCAATAGAAGTGAATTGCCATATTAGGCTAATTTAGTTTTACGTGTTAACTCCTTTATCTTTAACCTAAGAATGTACAAACAATTGATTTGCAAGTATGAAATTTGAAAGTCAGCCCCAGTTTGTTTTTTTTTTTGTTTTGTTTTTTTGTTTTTTGTTTTTTTTTCCCAGGGGGGTGGGTGGGTGTATCTGTGTGGGGTTTTTTTGTTTTTACCAAGCCTTTTCCTACTATTCTGACAAACTTGGAGACCATAGATATATCTGGACATGCATGGTTCAGATTTCTCTAAAGTAGATCTTAAAAGTAAATTTTGATCTTGCCCAATTTTTTCATAGTTATTTAATTGCTACTAGGTTTTATACACTAGAATACATTAACATTTATTTTTCTTTTGCTCATAATTAGATGAGGGTGAAGTTTTCATTTGGGATGTGAAGAGTAGGCGCTGTCTAAACAGGTTCACTGATGAAGGATGTTTGCGTGGAACGTGTCTTGCTGTATCAAAAAATGGCCAGTACGTGGCATGTGGGTAAGTGATAATAAACTAAGCATTTTAAAGTTTTTGAATGTCCTATTTTTTTTCCCTCTGTCATCTTGGTACTTTTGGTATCACAGGTTCACAATGTGGTAAGTAAAAGAGTAGGAGGTAAGACTAGATTTAGACTTTGTACACTGCAGACCCTGCTGTAAGGTCTCCCGTGTAGCCACTCTATGCTTGCAGGAGAGAGTGCTCCTGCTGGCATAATTAAACCACCCTAATGAGCGGCGATAACTATGTCGGCGGGAGAGCATCTCTTGCCAACATAGCACTATCCATATTGGTGTTCTTGTCTGTGAAACTTTTGTCAGTCAGGGGTGTGTGGTGTTGATCAGGGGTGTGGGGGGAAAAAAAAAGTTTTACTGACAAAAGGGCCAGGGTAGACGTAGCCTGAGTTTATTAGGTGGAGAGCTGCATGGACTTAGTTCTTTCTCATGAACACCTAACCATTGTGTTCCATAGGTATCCATAGTACTGTAATATTACCAAATCTCTCAATTTTTCCTTCCATTAAAGTCAGGTAGCTGTAGGTGAATTGTGATCTGTTAACAAAGATTCTAGTATAAGGATTTTTTTCTAAATGCCAGGAACATTTGACTTTTTCCTGCATATGTTTATAGTGCAGCCACTGTTAACATGGTCTAACTACAGAACTGTTAAAATGCAAACCGGATTTCTGTGACCACTTCATGTTAATAAATGTCAGCTCAAGTGTTGTGTTTTTCGTTTTTTTTTCCCCTCCTCAATCTCTTCCCAGTTCTTTCCTTTCTCTAATAGTTAATTCTTTGTTTGGACTCGTGGGTGTTTGGTTTTTTTTTTTGTTTTTTTTTTTAAATATAGCACTGATTTGTAAGGAGACACAATTTGAAAACTGCACTAATAGCAAATACTCAATTTTTAAGATAATTCAGTTAAAAAAAGCTGATGGAAAAATGTTTGCTTGCTTGGTACATTTGCTGGCACTTCTTGTGCAGTCAGTTTCACTGTTTCCCTGATCTGTCTACCCTTGCTTTAAAAAGATCCTTAAGTAAAATTTCAACAGGGGAGCAAAAAAAAATTATATAATATATTTAAAGGAATATGAAAAAGACATACATTTAAAGCCTGGTACATCAAACTGGAATCTTATTGAAATAACGATTTCAAAGTTTAAAGGTGTGGTTTTTTTTTTTTTTTTGTTTGTTTTGTTTTTTATAAAAATGTTCCTGTATTCTCTTAATCCCCAACGCAGCAACTAGGGTCTTTCTTTGTGGCTGAGAATTTACTTTTTGTTGGTTTTTAAAGAAATTGAAAGTTTCTGGCTCCCTATATTTAGTAAAGTGAAAATACCCTGCATCTTGTCTGTGCATAAGTTTCTGAAACTACAAATTATTCAATTTGTCTCCTTTTATATACTATTTGAAATACTGAGTTTTTTAATAGATGTAATTTTGGGTTTTAATCATTTTGTTCCTTACTATGTCCATTTTAGGTGGAGTGCACTCTTTAACACAACTTCTATAAGGTTTTTCTTGCATCTTTTTATAACTGTTCAGAGGACTTAATTCTTCTAAGACCAGACAGAATCCAAAAATGGAATTTGTTTTGTCTCTTTAATGTAACCTTCAGACTATTTATGGCTTTGTTACATACAGCTGCAGTGTTAAAGACTCAGGATTAGTAGTGCATTTGAGCAAACATAATATTTGGCACTTACTAAAGCATCTGGAGTAGGATATGATTCTTTACCTAAAACCCTTTTTAAACCAGTTTATACTGTAGAAGTAATTACCAATTGATATTATTTGACCTTGGTTTGATTCATCTTGAAGAAACTCACTGGCTCAGTGATAAGATTATTTCAGTAAATGTAGGTTGAACAAAGTAACTTTTTTCATGAGGTGGAAATCTATAGATGGGTTTCAGTAGCTGGAATACTGGTAACAGTTTTGTATTATGTATGGAACTATTGTGGGTTAGATCTGAATACAGTCTTCACAGAAAGGGACCATTAGAATTGCCGGGTTCAAAAAAAACTATATAAGTTCATTGAGGATAGGTCCATCAATGGCTATTAGCCAGGACGGGCACGGATGGTGTCCCTAGCCTCTGTTTGCCAGAAGCTGAGAATGGCAAGAGGATGGATGACTTGATGATTACCTGTTCTGTTGATTCTCTTTGAAGCACCTGGTATTGGCCACTTCCGGAAAACCAAGTACTTCGCTAGATGGACCTTTGACCATACTGAGTCAGACCATTCTTATTTAAGGGTACATTTTACTTCTCCAGATGTGATCTAAACCTCAACATACATCCTTTAAATGAGTAACTAGAAAATAATTTTTAATATTTGTCAGTTGTCTGACACATCTTTGGTAGCCTGCTCCAGATGAGACTTTCTGAACAGAATAAGTGTCCAGAATTGTGACCTGTAAAGTGAGTAACCATTTGGAAACTAGTAGTTCAGAATGTTTAGTTATTTAATATAGCCTTGAATTTAGAATACTTCATCTTTACTGGTATTACTTCTTGGTTACAATACTTAGCCTTTTTATAAAAGATATTACACACGGTGTGCAGCGTCTTAACCAGGCCAGAAGGGACCATTATCATCATGTAGTCTGACCTCAGAACCTGGAATTGAACTAGGGACCTCCAGAGCTGAAAGCATTAGTCTCTTCAGCTTGAACTAAGGACCCAGGCTCACATTTGAGAGTTAATGGTTTGTTTAGCTATTACTGTGGATATTAGTAAATATTCAGTTGGGGGGGGAAATGGCTTAGGTTTACTTGAATGGTTTATGTAGATATGAAACTGCTTCTGATATAATCTCTAAAATTGTCACAAACTGAGAAAATGTTTCTTTTCCATGTGGTCTTTTTGAAGAGACTCTCCATTATTTTCCTCTCTAGCTCCTGTTCGGGAGTTGTGAACGTGTATACCCACGATGTTTGCCTCCGAGAAACCAATCCTAAACCAGTTAAAGCCATCATGAACTTGGTTACAGCTGCTACATCTTTGACCTTCAATCCCACCACAGAAATTTTGGCTGTGGCCTCCAGTGCAGCAGATGATGCAGTCAAGCTGGTAAGTCAAGCCTTCATCCTTTTCAGTAAAGGTTTGCTGTGATGCAAATACCCAAATTGAACAGGATAATGACATAGGGAGGTGATTTTATTAACGGCGGTATACACCTGTGCGGCCTCATTCTGCTATCTGATACTAGGCCTATGGAACAAACACCCTAAACTTTTCATTTTTCTTTGTACTGTTGTGCCATGGGGCCCTAGCCCCAGTTTCCTTTGCACTGTGCAAATACATAACTTAAAGATGGTCTCTGCCTTGAAGAGCCTTACCTAACCTTGATATCTGGTTCACTCCAGTGCCTTCTGGAAACCCTTTTTCTTCCCACTTTGATCTGCTCTACTTGGTTGATGATCTGAACACTAAGGGTAACAGTCTGCTAAGTACATAGTAGTAGTTATTTAGACTTCGTTGTTGGCCTTTTAATGCAGCCTTTAGTTGTAGCAGTCTCTATGGATTTTTTTTCTCTAGCTCTTTGAGGATTTTGGTTCTTCCTTTGTCCTCTTTCTCTCTAGCCAGTAATAGAGCTGTCCATTGGTAAACTGGATTAAAAATTACTTTTAAAAATAGGATTTCCCCACACTCAGAAAAAATAAAATGGAATTAAATTAAGCAGTATCCAGTGGTTAAGTGGAAGATATAGTAACACACCCCTACATATAGTCCTCATGTTCTTGTAATTACTCACCAGCTGGGAAGGTTGAACTGAATTCTTGAGAACTTAGTGCAGCTCGTGACTGGCATGGAGATAAGGCTGGTAAAGCAAAGCTCAGCTACCTTCCTTTCTCCATGCTGCTATTATCTGTTTTAGGCAAATAGGGTGGTACTATTGTACATTTTCTTAACTGTAGTAGTTTGAGAGGCTATTGAAATTAGTGTACACTCAAAAAATATTGAAAGATGTAGTTTGGTCTATTGGTTTTGGTTCTGCATATCAGAGATCCTCCTCAGTAAATCTGAGGCAAGATTACATGATTTGTATTCATTAGATTAGTACTGTGGTAGTAGTCAAATCACATTAATGCTTAATGATGCTAAACCTGTGATTTCTAATGAAAAGAAACCAGACATAGTGTCATTAGAATGCTTGACTGGAAGAAAATTAGAGGTGAGCTGACTGGTTTCAGTGTATAAAATGACTTAACAGAACAATTTTATCACATCACAAAGCTATGAAAGATAAACCCAAGATAATGACAAGCACTACACTGAGAGAACAAGCAGTATAATTTAAATGCATGCATCTTGCAATGTTGAGGGGAAAATACTGCTGAAATATTGGTCCATTAAATCTATGAAGAAGTGGCTTATTAGGGATAAGTGAACACCTAAAGTATCTCTTAATCTGTTTCAAATACAGGACATTTGCTGTTGTGACATGATGATACCTTGAATTAGTACCTGAGCTGTCAGTCTCTTTAGGATTAGTTCTAGACTAGATATTTAATCCACAAAACAAGGAGAAGCTTCTGAAGTCGAGACAAACTGAAAACAAAAACAAAAATATGAACTCCGATTGGGTGGGGTAAAAAGTGGGAGAAGATCTTCAGAAATTGATGCTAATGCTTTGTTAACCAGGCTTTCTGTTTGGTACGATAGGCTTTAAAGATGGACAGAAAATAAGCACACAATATATTATTTCCTCTTTCTTTCCATTTTATAAAGAGCTCTTAAAGACTTCAGCTGAGGCTCCTTACTTTGAGGCATTCCTGAGGCATGCCTGTCCTTATTTTGGTACCAGACCACCTTGCCACAGACTACATCCACAGAAAGGGCTATTTTTCTATGGTTATGCAAGTGCTGGTGGGTCACCAGGGATGCTTCACCGATGTGTTGACTAGTCAGGAAGGGTGCATGATACTCGCTTCTTTAAGAACACAGGACTATTCAGAAAGGTACAAGTAGGGGCTTCCTTTCCCAACTGGCTGATTCAGGGGTGCTGGAACAGTTTGTACAGTGGGGGTGCTGAGAGCCATTGAACCAAACTGTAAACACTGTATGTTGTAGAAACCTCTTAAGCCAGGGGGTGCACCTGTACCCCTAGTTCCAACACCTGTGGGCAGATTACCTTTGGCAATGTTGAAATGCCAGTAGTGATCATAGTGGACCCAGTCTACCCCCTGTATTCCTGGCTCATTAAGCTGTATATTGGCCACCTCAACGGCACCAAGGAAAGATTCAACTTGCACCTCAGCAGGTGCAGAATGACGATTGAATGTACTTTTGGTAGATTGAAGAGACACTGGCATTTGCTCACTCACAAGATTGAATCTCTGAGAAAATATCCCAATGTTTATAACTGCTTGATGTGTCCTTCATGATACCTGTGAAGCAGAGGCGTGGAGTGAGAGGGGAAATGGCTGCTGGTAGCCGCCAGGTTAAGTAACCATCCTGCGTAGACTCAAGTAGATATCTGATTAAATTTGAAGCCTTTCGTTCAGTTACTTGAAGGCAGTCAGAAGGATCACTTTTTTTTCTTTTTTCCTAATCCACAGCCTTGGCGTTGATGTTGGATCTCCGTTAAGAGGCTTGGGAAAGGTTAGATTAAGTCCTCAAATGACTGACTCTATAGTGGCTCATCGATTTCTCAAGCTACAGCAGAATGAAATTGAGCTAATTTCTTGTTTGTTTTACTGCTGCCTCCTTGTTCCCATCAGCCAGCAGACTTGGGAGGACAATAGTATAGAATATCACTTAAGCTTCAAAATGTGATTCTCTCTGTGTTTCTTCCTGAGCATACAGGCTAGAAATGTAACTTCAATAATAAAAGCATAGGTTCTGTACAGGCTGATGGCACTTGCTAAGTAATACTTCCTATGGATTTTTTCCAGCCCTATTGAGTACTTTTTAGTATTAATTGTTACTGTTCAGTAACACTAATCTGGCTTTCATTTCAACAGTGTTAAGGTTTCAACATTCAGCTTTTGTCAAAGAAATAAGTCTATATGAAACTCTTTAAAGAGCTACTTAAGGTTGAGTCAATTAAATATTGATGCTTTATCACGGGCTTTAAATGTACCTTAAGTGTTATGTTTACATGTTGTAACATGAATAATGTTAAATTAGTTACTATTAACAAACTCTACAATCTTCTCCAAAATATTAGTCCTTAGTCCTGGTGCTAGGAATCATTTTAAAGTAACGATTATTCATTTTTCTCAAAATAAACTCAACGTGCAATAAAAGGATGATGTCCTGGAAATTTAATGCTGGTATTAAATTGAAATATACTCCTGTGAAAATAGTGGTTTCAAGTGGATACATTGAGGCATCCTGTTAACTTCCTAAATTGTTTTCTAATTTTATTTATTTTTTTGAAACTGCATGGATTGTGGAAACTTACAATAGTTAACTATATACTTCTCTTAATAGGTACACATTCCTTCACTTACTGTATTCTCAAACTTCCCAGTGTTCAGAAGAAAGCTCATTTGTCTTGCTCAGTCTATGGATTTTTCTCCCAGAAGTGGGTTTTTTTCCATAGGAAACAACAAAGGCAAAGCTTTGTTGTATAGGTATGTATTAAATTAGCTTCCTTAACTTTTTTGTTTTAAGGAGGGGAATAAATGGCTGCAGAGACTGGTATGGTAAGGATAGTCTTTGTTCTCTAGGGCACTAGCTCAAATTGGAGACTCGAGTTAATTAGCTTTTATGCAATGCATGACTTATATTCAGTGCTTGACAAAACAAAGAGCAAATCTTGTGGTCATTTCAATAGAATATGAAATGGCTTATAGTCCACCTATTAGTCAAATGTCCATAGCAAAAAGCACAGTCATAGTTGTTTCAGTAGAGGCCAAGGACTGAACAAGGCACAGTTTGAATTGCTCTAACCTTTATTTGAGGCACAAGTTTAAAAAGTCCTCTATTTAAAGCTTACTAACTAGAGATTAACTATTTTTTTTGCAGTCTGTTGTAAATCTTATCCTCATAACCACCCACAACACTTGTCAACCTGTGTCAAGTCTAATTTACATAGTGAGATTTTTAATGTGTGCATCTTGTCACTTCCTCCTTTAATATGAATTTGGGAACAGCATATCTGTGTTGATTCTTCATGTGCATCTCTTCCCTGAGCTGTTAATATTTGAAAAATATACTTTGTACCGTCCTGCAAACTAACCTGATATATGATATAACAAGGGTCTCTATTAATATATATTGTAGGGGGAAATGTTTGGGATTATACATGAGACTACCTAGTGTTTCCAGACACTGTAGTAATGAAAGTTGTCTGCCTCCTACAATAACACTTGTAAGCTTGTTTGGTTTAAGTGCTTAACTTTTTTTTGTTTCAGGTTGAAACATTATTCGGATTTCTAAGAGACAGTATGAGGAAAGCTACTTTGAATCACAAAAGTAAGTAATTTTGGGTCAATAGCATAATTCTGGGGAAACATAAGTTTCAATCTTGCTCCTTTTCCCTTGATTAAAACTTCACCTTGGTGTGTTGGGGGGAAATTTTGGGAGGTATTTCATATTTCTGTGTAATACAAGTCACCATGATGTGTGTGTACTTGAGGGCAAGATTTAATGATGGTTCGAGGAACAAACTGCTCCGATCTCTGCTGCTCTGCCAATGGATCTCTAGTCAACATACTACCTCATCAGTCATTAATTTCTTGTCACCTTTCTTACAAATAAGACCCTGCTCCAATGTAGTAAATAGTCTGGCCTCAATATTATCAAACAATAGAATAGTTACACTGCAGGCTTCAGTGGGGGGAAGAGACAAATCGGTTTACAGTTGGCATATATTGATTTAGCTTGATTTGATAACTGACTGATTTAGGTGTGTCCAAAAAAAGGTTTAATTTAGACAGTCTGTGTGGTATTTATGCCATTCAACCTGTTTATATAAAAGATGTACAATACAGTCTCATCACATTTTGTTACACATCAGCTGGGTGGCTTCCACCAGTAACCCAGTACTATAGATCACTGAACCCAAATGCCTGGAACAGTGTAAACTGGGAACAATGGCACAGACTTCATATGTAAACGTCAAACCAACATTCACTTTCTGTGGTGTCTAACGTTTTGCAGATACTAATGTATTCCTTTGTACTGTTCTCTCCCCAGATGCTGTAATCTTCAGTTACAAGTATGCTGATTTCAAAAAAACACAAACTGCTGATTTTTAAAATACTTTTGTATTTTTTTATGAACGTTCATAAGTTCCGATGTTGTGCTTGTTTGGTGGCTTTTGTGAGTATTGTGTTGCTTAATAAAAGCACCTGATAACATGTTTCCAAACAAGTCTTTCAACTTTTTTTGTAAATTGGTGTTCTTGGAAGCAAGTAGGGTTTGAATGGCTGGTGTGCTAATCCCGTCGTGTGATTTATCCCTCTCCAGCAAACACTTTAATTCTTTTTTTTAGTTATTCTAGGAGTATCAAGTATTGCAGTGCCAGAGATGAGCTCGACACACTGAATTTTAGCCAGCTTGGTATATTAAGCATGTAAGAGATTTTTCCAGGCCATTGGAACCTAATTTGGCCTTGCAGTCCTAAAAATACATCTTATAAAAAACTAATTGTACATCTGAATTTTATCTTTTTTTTTAATTCTTGGCAGAAACCACTGGCTAATCATAACATACTTTCCTGAGGTACCACCTATCAGTTTGTTGACTCTTAAACTTTCTAACTATGAAATTTTTCAGACACGAGTCAACCAGCAGGGATAATGTATAGGTGCTGATGCTTCATCACTGGAGGCCAAATATACAGCATCTCTAATTTCACTCCTTACCTGGTCTGAACTGGTTTCCTAGCTCCTTCCCTAGAGTCAGGGTACATCTACACTACAGCGGGGAGTCGATTTAAGATACGCAAATTCAGCTACGTGAATAGCGTAGCTGAATTCGACGTATTGCAGCCGACTTACCCCGTTGTGAGGACGGCGGCAAAATCGACTTCTGCCGCTTTTTGTCGGCGGCGCTTACTACCACCTCCGCTGGTGGAGTTAGAGCGCCGATTCGGGGATCGATTGTCGCGTCCCATCGGGACGCGATAAATCGATCCCCGAGAGGTCGATTTCTACCCGCCGATTCAGGCGGGTAGTATAGACCAGACCTCATAAACTGAAGGATAAAGGTGAACAGAAGTCTTTTACTGCATAATTGTAGTGATTTGGGATCACTAAGTATTAGCTAACAATTTTTTTTAAAGTGGATCAAGGAGGTCTTTTAAATAGAATTGTCCACTTTACAGAAGGAAAAATTAACACCTAACCTCTTTTGAGTCAGTGCACATTAGAGATCAAGGACTCTACTTTACTTGGGTAACAAATCAGTTAGCCATAGAATAGCTCAAGTAATTGGTAACTATGGAATCACTGTTAAGTCTCCAGTGAAGGTGGAAGTACAAAAGAAGGTATTGAGTTCATTTTGAGCATTTTCATCCCTGAAGTAGGGGGAAAATGCAGATTTCAAGTCTTAATGCTCTCAACCTCTTTTGAAGCTATAGCTATCAACCTTTCCTGTAAGCTATGGGAGGAAATGCTAGTGTGCTTCATAGCCTATTCCATGGTGTTGTAGCCATGTTGGTCCCAGGATGTTAGAGACTAGGTGGGTGAGGTAATATCTTTTATTGAACCAACTTCTGTTATCTCTCTGTCACCAACAGAAGTTGCTTCATATATACATATTTAAGGGATTTTTTTTAAACATCTCACTGTTGCTCTCAAACCTACCTCTTAGGGGTTTTGTCTAAAACCCTATGACTGCACAAACCCAACAGTGATGGAAGAATGAGTTTGCTATCGATGTGTAAAATCAAGAATATCTGAAACATGTTTAATCTCTTATCAGTTTGACATTTGCAATAAATGTAAATTAAAACTGGTACATTTAATTCTTCCTGTGGGACTGAAATATGCATTTAAATAAAATAAGATGTCTGCTCAGGGATTATTCTTCCTGTGGCTTTGAAGAAATCTAGCTAAATCTTCCCTGACTGAAATTTTACTGAATCTTTCAAAGTCAGTGTCACTGAGGTAGATTTCTCTAATTATTCACTAGAGGGCAGTATTGTATCACACAGAGCAATGCAGGTCCAAGTAAATGTGAGCTCATATTTCAAGCTTGTTCTGTGACAGTGCCTGCATTCAGTACCGAAAAAGATAATATTAAGCAGCTCATTTGCATTCATCCAAGTATTACAACTGTAGGAAAGTTAAGTGTTAAAATGCACACAAATATGAGAAATTGTTTTCAGAGGATGGGAGGCCTAAGCACTGGTAGGAATGAAACACTACTTCCAAGAAGGGCATAATAATTGGAGAAATTTAGTGGTGTGGGTCTTTTTGGTTGAAGAATGAAGCAACTTTATAAATGCTTTGCTTTTAGATTGAGGTCTATAAAATCATGACTGCTGTGGAGGAAGTAGATAAGGAAGTGTTGTTTACTACTCATAACACACTAAGGGTCACCAAATGAAATTAGTAGGCAGCTGGTTTAAAACAAATAAAAGAAAGTATTTCTTCACACAATGCACAGTCAAACTGTGGAACTCCTTACCAGAAGATGTGAAGGCCAAAGCAATAACAGGGTTCAAATAAGAACTAGATAAATTCATGGAGGATAGGTCCATCAATGGCTATTAGCCAGGATGGGCAGGAATGGTGTCCCTAGCCTCTGTTTGCCAGAAATGGAATGAGCGACAGGGGATGGATCACTTGATGATTACTTGTTCTGTTCATTCCCTGTGGGGCACCTGGCACTGGCTATTGTTGGAAGACGGGATACTGGGCTAGATGGACCTTTGGTCTGACCTAGTAGGGCCAGTCTTAAGTTCTTAATGTTTAATCCTGGTAAGTAAGTTTCTCCACATAGCTACCCTTGCTTTGCAGATGGCGAAATCTTAGTGATTCAAAGTCACATAGCAAGTCAGTTTAGCTGATCTGGGGTTGAAATGGGAGCTCCTGGGTCCCAGTATGATTTAGTTTACTAGACCACATTGCTTCTGACAGAGATGTTCTGTCTTCCCCTAATGTCCTAACCTGAGATGGGGGTAGTTAGTCAAATTAAGAACAAAATATTAAATGTAAACATTTTCTAGTAAGCTACACATTAAAGTAAAAATAATTGAAGTGCGAAAGTTACAAATTTTTAGTTTTAAATTGTGTTGGGGAAAATATATGTAAACCGTTTTAAGAGCTGCCCCTGGTTATAAGCAAGAATAATTTTTGCAAAATAAAATGCAAAGGACAAACTCTATAAATGGATAATGTGGGGTGGTGCCTGAGCCTGAACTGCTTACCAAGAGATGTCTACCAAACTATATTTCTTATAAATGATTCACAAACCCATGTATCCAAATATATATTGAAAAGCAGTAGCCGTAATATTCTAAAGTTTACGTAAACAGTCCTCTTAGGGTAATTGTTGCACAGGGCTCCTTTTGAAGTTTAGAGGAGTCAGATGCAAAAAAGTCAATAGCAGGACTGTGACCTATTGTTCATTAAATGGAAGCTAAGTCTGACTGTGATGGGATAGGTGGTTTTGCATTGTAGATGAGAATTGTCCATTTCAGCTAAAGTAATCACTACAGTGGCTTATTGGTATTGACTCAAAGGTGTAGCCAGTTGTTAGAATACACTTGTCATTCATTGGTTACAATGTTCAAGATTCCAAATAACCAAATTTAGCCCAATTTATTGTATAAAGGCAAAATAGTACTGTACAAAAAAGAGAGATGTAGTCTCCTTCCAGGAAGCAATTCTTATCTTGGAGCGTGTTTTCCTTATTCAGAAGATGTGCTTCAAAGACGCACACTTGAGCTAGTGCATTTATAGGATGATTTTACAAGATACAAAATGCCTTGCACGTTATGTGAAGTTTACCCGCTAGTTTGGTGCCAGCTTTGTCCCTGGTACCTCCCTGTATTTTCCCATATTTCATACTACATGCTAAGTGTTGTTCGGCCATGAAAGTACTCCTTAACTGTTCTTAGTGAAAAGTAGTCATGCATCTTTCTATTTATTTTCTAATGCCAAAGCTGACTCCAGCTTTGCAGGGTTGTGAGATTCTTTACGGGTTGAACCAAAGTGGGGTAAGAGCATAATACCTTCAGTTAACAACTTCCTAGCACCTATATATGTATGATATATTAATACAATACATATATTGGCTAACACTGGAGAAAAGTTGGTGTGAGAGCAAGGAGGAGAATTTTCCACATCAGAATAACCTTTAAGCCCGAAAAGGTAGCTTCCAGGAAGCGCATGTCATTATTTTGACAAACAATACATTATAGTAAAACTACTAAAAATAACTAGAGCTGTCAAGTGATTAAAAAAATGAATTGCATAAAAAAATTGTGATTAATGGCTCTGTTAAACAATAATAGAATACCATTTAAATATTTTTGGCTATATCTACATTTTCAAATATATTTCAATTATAGCAGAATACAAAGTGTACAGTGCTCTCTTTATATTTACTTTTGATTACAAATATTTGCACTGTAAACAAACAATAGTATTTTTCAATTCACCTAATACAAGTACTGTAGTGCAATCTGTATCATAAAAGTTGAACTTACAAATGTAGAATTGTGTTTATATTAAAAAAAAAAAAAAAAAAAATGTAAAATTTTAGAGCCTACAGGTCTACTCAGTCCTACTTCTTGTTCAGCCAATCACTCAGACAAACAAGTTTGTTTACATTTGCAGGAGATAATGCTGCCCGCTTCTTGTTCACAATGTTGACTGAAAGTGAGAACAGGTTTTCTCATGGCATTGTTGTAGTTGACGTAGCAAGATATTTACATGCCAGATGCGCTAAAGATTTATATGTCCCTTCATGCTTCAACTACCATTCCAGAGGACATGCGTCCATGCTGATGATGATTCAATATAGGTTCAGTCAATGATAACAATCAGAAGCAGCGTGAGCTGACGCACGTTAATTTTCATCATCTGAGTCAGATGCAGCCAGCAGAAGGTTGATTTTCTTTTTTGGTTGTTCGGGTTCTGTAGTTTCCGCATCGAAATGTTGCTCTTTTAAGACTTCTGAAAGCATGCTCCACACCTTGTCCCTCTCAGATTTTGGAAGGCATTTCAGATTCTTAAACCTTGGCTTGAGTGCTGTAGCTATCTTTAGAAATCTCACATTGGTACCTTCTTTATGTTTTGTCAAATCTGCAGTGAAAGTGTTCTTAAAATGAACATGTGCTGAGTCATCCGAGACTGCTATAACATAAAATATGACAGAATGCAGGTAAAATAGAGCCGGAGCCATACAATTCTTCCTAAGGCGTTCAGTCACAAATTCAATTAATGCTTTATTTTTTTAACGAGCATCATGAGAATGGAAGCATGTCCCCTGGAATGGTGGTCAAAGCATGAAGGGGCATATGAATGTTGAGCATATCTAGCATGTAATGCTTGTAATGCTGGCTATACAACTCACATATGGTAAAGGAGCATTAAAAGGAGAAAGAGAAGAGCAGTAGATATAAAATTGCTGATTTAAAAAAAAATTAAATGGGGGAATATGGAAAGGAAAGTCATGGCAGGAAGAGGTTAAGCAGAGAACCCAGGCCACAATTATCTCTATTACAGTAGTACATCCGGATCTCCTTCAGGAGTGGGGCCCCATTGTACAGCTTGCCTGTACATGGTACAAAGCTTACTTCCTTTCTCTGTATTAGCTCTTTAACGTGTAGCACCCCTTTTTACCGACAGGTAACTGAGGCAGGGAGAACTTCAGGGCCGTGCCTTGCCTACATTTGTGCAGTAACTCAATGATTGAGCTGAGGCTTTCACCTGGACGACTTGAGTGCTGGGTGTGTGCCTTCACCCCACAGCTAGCCCTGCTCCCTTCATAAACATTTTCTCCTCTCCATAACCCTGCCTTGTTTGTACTGAAATATTTGTCTACCCTACATAATGGTCAGTAAATAGAGGTCTTTATGCGTTATTGACAGCTAAAATATGAATACACCCAAACTAGAAATCCCTCATTTTTCTCCTCACCTACCCCAAATTCTAGACTGGGTCACCTTCATCAGTATAACTTATACCTGTATGGGAGGTGAAAAAGCTATGCTGATATAAGCACTTTTATATCCGTCTAACTGGCCACATTAAGAGAGGTACCGCTATAAGTATTTTGATTGTAAAAAATGGCACCCTTTACCAAAATAGTTGTATGGGTATAAAATGGATGTGTGGACCAGACTGAAAAATTTAAGCAAAAATATGACAGGTGAATGAACAGACAAATGGGAGAACAAGATAATAGCGGAGACAGATGAGTTTGTCTGAATCACTTTTGCCAGTGGTCTCAATAGTCGTGTGCCATTTGCTGTATTCCATCTCTCTTAGACATTTTTAAAACACCTGTCACCTTGTTAACCAAGGGCTGAATGGGAAGCTTATGGATGAGACATTAAAAATCAGATCCTGGCTGCTTTGTGTAGACTTTAAAGCTCCCATTTGACCTTTCCTAAGAGCAAGGATTTTACCTTGTGTCATTGGACAAAATTTTCCTTCCCCACTGTGGTTGTGTAGTGTGCTATCATGCCTCAGCTGGCTGCTGTCCTCAGAAGTGGCTGCGTTTCACTGGTGCTGTAGCTGCAGTGTAGGGCTTGTAAAGCACTTTGGGACCTTCAGGTGGAAAGCTGCTATATAAAAAGTAAAATCTAAAGTGCTTGCTAGCACTGGAGGAGGCTAAATTCCACAGATATCATCTCTAGAAGAAAGTGCAATTGTAGGGAAAGTGAATGATACCCTGCCACAAATTCACAGTCTGGCCAGTTTGCAGCATTAGGAGTCCTTGCGGCAGCTGTCCTGTTCATGGCTCTTTGATGCTTCATTCCAGTCAGCCTCTTTAAATGTCAATTTCTTTAAATGTCTGTGAATGAAGTCACAAAATTCACTCATGAAATTGTATTCATGCCTTTAAATGATTATTAAAAAGGTAAACCCCAAGGCCTTATTTGAATTCTGTGATTAACTGTGAGCTTTTCTAAACCCCAATCACATAATGATGCATGTTGGCTCTTTTTAATCAAAAGGGAAAGGGGTTACTGCGGGTGCATGAATTAGTAATAGGCTGGTGTTGCATTTTAAAAAAGAGAGTGTTGCAAAAGTGGGTGGGGTGTTTTGCATATTTTTTGTGACTAATTTGGAATCTAATTCATCATCTTCAGTATTCTGCACCTTGAGAATTATGTATCTTTTATAGCTGGAATCAAAGCACCAAATCATATAAAATGATGGAAGTGGCCATTGCCTCTTTCCCCTCCACCTCTTCTAACATGAGAGGAATTCAGACTCCTATATGCTGTGCTGAAGGTTATGTAATGTCATTGCCACTTAGAGAGAATCAGTCTGAGGAGTGGTAGTTGACTAGATAATCTCCTGGTAAAATATTCCATCTGATGAAAATGGTTTACTAAAGTATCACATTGCAAGTCTCTGACATGGTAAATATAGAATTTTGGATAATTTAAAGGTTTGATCTAGATACAAAATTATACCTATGTAACTTAAGGTGTGACTTTATACCAATTGAATTAAACTGTGCAAATTTATTTGAATATTCATATATTGGTTTACCAATCTAAATTGAACTGTTTTACACTGATGTGCATGAATCCATATACCAAAGTTGTACCAGTTTAACAAAACCAATTAAAGTTAAAACCCTGCACAGACAAACCGTAAGATATGTGTTAGCATCTGGCTCTATGCTATCCTGGACTAGTATTTTACAAATTGTTCTTTAAGTCGTAGTAGCATGTCTGAAATTTACCTCATGTTCAGGCACATCACTTATTTTAATCCCCAAGTTCTCTATGTTCCATACAGATTTAGTGTCCCACTCCTTTAATGTTGAAAAATATCTATGTAAAAATAATTATGAAATGGAGGATATAAAAATAATTATTTACACTAAAGGATTGAATCTTATGACCCTTTAATTTTCCTCCACAAATCATTTGCGGTGTCCATTCTTTCGGTTCTTTGTCAAACATCACATCCCACATTTGGACCTCAGCAGGTAAAGCAGTTTGCCTGGCAGGGCTGGGTAGCTACTTTCACAATTTTTGCCTGCAGAAGGATTTTGACATAGTTGCCATAATGGAAAATCTCTTACCATAACTAACATGCGGAATGGAAAGGTGTCCAGTGGTTAGTTCAGAGGACTGGGCTCCAGAATTTCTGGACTCTATTTTCAATTCTTTTACTATGCAGTTTGGAGCCAGTTGCTTAAAATCACTGTCTCTCAGTTTGCCCCTCTAATAAATGCACATAATTCTGAGCTACTTCACACTGTTGTTGTGAGGCTTAATTAATATTTTTAAAACACATCTCATCTGATGAGAGCTGCTAGAGAAGTGCAATCTATTATTTTGATCTGGATACATCTACAACCTTTCCCCTCCCCCCCACCCCCCAGGGCTGCTGCTTAAAGGGTTACAAAAATAATTCTGATTAAGGCTGGAATTATTTCCCTAGTGAGAGAAAAAAATAGAATGTTGATAACATTTCTAATAGTCAGGTACCGAAATAAATCTGTCCCCATTTACAGAATTTGTTTGCATTCAAGTAAGGTGGAAAGATGTTTAAGTACTGCAAGCATTTGAAGCTACTGCTAATATAGTCAACACATTTGTTTGCAATGGAGTTAACAGACTCTTCAAAAGTACATATCATGGTGCAATCTCTTCTCATTTTGAAAGGCTCAGCTCTTTGTGACTGTCAGTTTACCATGGGTTAAGAGTTCTTAAATTTCTGACCTATTTTCAAACCTTTGTGTTTAATTTTTTTCCCTAGTATGGCTTATGTTTCTTGCTTTTCTATGCCTGAGTTCTTTTAATGAATTATTTCTCTCCTTTTTCCCTTTCTTCTGTTCCCATTCTTCTTGGCAAAATAAATTTTATTGATGTAATTCATTAAATATTAAGACTTGCAGTCCTTCCACCTGAGGCTATGATCTTGTCTGATTGTACAAGCTAAACAGGGTTAGGTCTGGTTAGCACTTAGACAGGAGACCACCAAGTAAAAACCCAGATGCTGCAGAGAGTGGTATTGGAGATTCAGAAGATAATACTCTTTCTGTAGTTGCTACAGAACCAGTGCCTTACAATTAAGAGGGAGGAGATGGTAGATCTGGACGTGTTGACACCGCTATTGATCGCTATAGCAATTTCATGTATAGTTCAGGGCTGTCTTTACCAAAAAGGTGTGCTGTATCTCTCAAAGGATCCAGAACAAAGGTAGACAGTGAAGAATGGAAACAGACATGGTCAAGAGAAGCTAGTTACCTTGGTTTAATATGCTCTGGGGGCTGAGGACTACAGACTGAGCCTACTCCATTTTGAAAGTCAGGTCTGTTTAGATTTTTTTTTTTTTTAAAGGGCCAAAGTGTATCTCAGGTGTCCACAGTTAAATCCACAGCTCCTCTTTTCTGTCACAGGGAATGAAAGAATTTACTCAGAATCCAGGCTTGCTGCCTTAGAAAGGGTGCAGAAGCTTGTGGTTCTATAAACCTCACCCACACAGGAAGTGTTGCCCCTACTACTTACTCTTTCCAAATCTGTTCACTGAATACATAGCGAGCTAATTACAATCCTCTCGTTGGAGGTGGTTCTGCAGCTTTCTAGCTGTCTGTGTACTCCTATAATTTGTAGCATGTGAACATACTGGAAAGAAACTGCCTCTTCTCAAAAAGAGTCTATCACCCATAGGCAGGCATCAGCCTGTTGCAGTTCCCATGAGCCTATTGTCATCTAGGGCATTCAGCTTGGATTGGAGGAGAATACAGTTGCTATTCCACAGGCACAAGGGACTTATCTTTTAGGAGTAGGGTGTAGACTTTTGGTCCGTACAGGCCGGAAATCTTATGGAGTTCCCATTTTCCAGCATCTGGACCAGACTATGTACCACAACTATTCTTGACTCATTATATAGTTATCATTATCTATCTTCAGTCTATTTGCAGGGTCAAATGGTGGGACAAGAGTCCCAATATAAGAAATCCTTAATCATTGTTGGATGTTTGGCATTCAAAACATGCTCATAAAAGCTCAGTTACATTGGCCTGGGCATCTTATTCACATGGCTGCCTCAAGAATTCTCCAGGCTATATTTTATGGTCAGCTAAAGTAAGGCCCCTGTTCTCATGGTGGCCAGTAGAAATGATATAAAGATGCACTGAAGTCAAACTTGACAGCAAGGCAGCCTGACCCCAGCAACTAAGACACAACACCCCATGATAAGGGAAGCTGGTGGCAGACTTATCATGTTGCCATTAACTGCTTTGAAGCAAGGCACATTAACATCTTATGTGAAAAATGTGAACAGCGCAAAGCCAGGGTACACCTGCAATGTTCATAGATAATTTTGTCTGTCCTACACGTGACCATATTTGCAGTTCTTACATTGGTCTGCCTCGCATAGCTGTGTTCACCTATAGTGTTTGCTGAATCCTCATTTGTCAGCATCCGTGTGAGACTCCATCGTCATGATGATGATTTATTGCTTGTATAGTGACAGTAATGCGCTGGACAATTTACACAGAGCTATGTAGATGATGCATTCAAATCATCCTTTGTATCTTCTAGTCAAACCACATGAAACATAACATTATTTGGTCCCAGAACACAACATTAACTGTACACTCAGAACAAAATATGTGTCCCATGATTGGATCACAATGATGAAACAGGAATGCCCAGTCTGACCTATTCTGAGTCAGTTTCATTAATGATGTCTTCCATCTGTATTTTATCTTCTGGTTATTGCATTCTAGCTGACAAATAATCTATAAAAGTTATCTATTTATTAGATTACTTTGAGATGTTCTAACTTGAAAGAAAGCCTGTTGATGCATTTTGGAGTTGCTGCAATATGACTTAATTCTCATAATAGGCCCAGTAAAATATGCTACTGAGAAGATTAATGCATTTGCACAGTGTTGCATTTTGCATATAGGATAATTTGCTGTATAAGAGACATGTATTTCCTATGTATAATGCCTCTATGAATGTTTCTGTTAAATGAAGGGGTTTGGCAACCCACTCCTGGAACCTTTTCTCATGTAGCTAATCACCTTTTCTACTCTTACAGTAAATGTTACAGAGTTGCATTTCTCTCTAATATGAGTGCAGTTGATACTCTACTGTTCTTTTATTCCATTACCACTAGAGTTTGAATTACTTACTGAAATTAGATTTAATGACACATTTTTTATTCAATTATTCCATTAGGTCTTCTCCTCCCCCCTCCACCCCTGTTTTGACTATTTCTAATTCAGAATCTTTGGCGAAAGTTAAAAAAAATGATTGAGGCTTGTTTGAATAAATTCTCATAATCTTGATTTTGTTGCCTGCATACTGTGATGTGGAGAAATATTACCTAAGGGGCTGCACTACACACTGACAAACACAATCCAACACAGATGGGTTGTTTTACTGCGCTTTAATTTTTTCTTTTGTCAGTTATCTGAGTGGATGCATATTTCTGGGTTGTTGGAGAAGAAAAGATGAGAGCTTTGAATATTTTAGGAATAAGAAAATTCAGTTTTTCATTCAAAGGCATCTCTCTGGAACTCATCACCACAAACATTGATAAGACAAGCCTTACAAAGGTCCAGTGGCTCTTTGCCCCCATTCTACAGATGGGGAAACTGAGACAAAACAATTAAGTGACTGGCCTATAGTTGCCTTGGACATGAATAGAAGAACATTCTAGTGAGACTGATAAGGAATGGTTTCTGTACTAAAGAGGACTTTGCTGTTTATTTGCACACATTGTGCAAATGAAGATCCAGACCCTCCAGGGGATTAGAATACATTTTTGGAGTACAGTGGGGCTATCAAAGTGCTGCATCAAGTGTCTCAGCACTAAACAAGTGCCATGGGTCTTCACCTACTTCTCAATAGCACTGATATGGGATCTTACAGGTTTCATCAGATCTGAAAGGCCAGACAGGTTTAGGGGCCCTAATTCCACATGCAGCAAGACTCCCCTTGATATCAGTGGGACTTCTGCTCAAATAAGGGAACAACATAGCATTTATTCATTTTAATTGCCATTGAGTTGTGATGGCTTTGCTTCTGCCAGTGCTACCAGCTTCTGCCAGTGCTACCAGCTACTGTAGATTCTCTTTTACCTCAAGTGACAGAGCAAAGGTTTTGCATCCCGGGACTGAAGGTTCAAATCCCTGCAGAAACAGATTTTTGGCAGACTGAGGGACATTAACTCAATTACAGGACTGATTTTATGTTGCTAGTTGGACCATTAACAGATTGCATGAGGACTCCTAAATGGTTTCTGGAGGACTGCTATTTGTGCTGCTATGGGTCATGTAAAAGCCCAGGAAAGTGCAGCACCAGGTCTTTAAATAAAATAAAAGATTTTTTTAGCTGTAAAATCCCCTTCTATCACCATGGATATCTCTAGACCAGGATTAGTTTAATGGCATGCAAGATTTCAGAAGGGTTGATTCACTGCTGTTTTCTTAAGAGCACGCTTTCAATCTGGCATTGCCAGGGAGGCATAACTCTTACATGCTCAAGTACTAATTCTCAGTAGGTTTGGGATGATCATTTATTGAGGGAGAAGTCTGTGTAGAGCTCAGATTCTCTGGACACCTATAGATTCTATGGCCACATGTGGTTCAGCATTAGTTTAAGCAGCATTTAAAATAGATGTACGTGGAACATTCTTATGGAGAGAGCAAAGTTTGCCAAGGGGCCCCATGTAACTTTGACCCATCCCTGCTCTTACCTGTGATTCACCATGCAAAGAAATGAAGCAATCCCGTAGTTCTTAAAGATGACACTTCACTACAAAATAAATGTACTTTCATTTTAACGAAACACAATCTCTCTCTCTCTCTTTGTATCAGTGTGTGGGATGACTGCTGCAGCTTGGACATAGCTGATGGACACAGAAAGCACAGCCTAGTTTTAACAGGGATAAACAATAATAAAATATTGCTGTACAGTATGAGACAAGAGAGTTGTATTTTAGAACTGAATGGAAAGCTCTTGGGTAATAGGAAATTCAAGGTTACATTTAATTGAAAATAGACTGAAGTGGAAGGTAAATACAACATGTAGATGACATGGATAGAATAGTAAAAGAGAAATCTGCTTATGTTGTTTTGGCAAATTACAGAAAGCCCTTAATTGCTGAGAGATATTTGTCCATGTTAACAAATTAGGGGTCAATACATTATTTAGCAGGGTCAGGGACCAAGGTTATAAAAAGAATTACCAAAAAAATTCACTGGCTGATCCTTATTTCTCAACCCACCCTCTTGTGCCTAGGTATTTTAGCATACTTGGTACTTTATGTCACACCACATACTGATCTGAGGCTGTAGAATAAGGTGTTGTATAGTAATTAATGTCAGGAATTGGGCATTAAGACAAGTTGGGTATTGATTTAAGACTAGAGCCTGTAAAAACTTGGAATTTCCATTTCACAGGAATTGTCAATATTTTGGACATTTGTTTTCATTCCAAATTGTAACAAAACCAAATATGTTCAAAATTTTCTGTAATACAGACTTTCTGAAAAATTTCAGAAATTTCAAATTTGGAAAATTTTTATTTCAGAATTTCAAAATATAATGATGACATTTATTTTTATATTATTATAGTCACAGAGTAGCAAGACAATAGTTAAGGTTGTGACAGAATTTTCTGTTTTAGAGGATCTGTACCTCATAAGAATGGCCATACTGGGTCAGATAGATGGTCCATCTAGACCAGGGGTGGGCAAACTTTTTGACCCGAGGGCCACACTGGGGTTGCAAAACTGGATGGAGGGCCGGGTAGGGAAGGCTGTGCCTCCCCAAACAGCCTGGCCCCCGCCCCTCCCACCTCCTGCCCCCCTCAGAACCTCTGACCCATCCAACCCCCCGGCTCCTTGCCTCCTAACTGCCCCCTCCCGGGACCCCCCACCCCTAACCACCCCCTAGGACTCCACCCCCCATCCAACCCCCCTGCTCCCAGTCCCCTGACTGCCCCGACCCTATCCACACCCCTGCCTCTTGACAGGGTCCCTGATACCCCGCGCCTATCCAACCCCCCCCCTGTTCCCCATCCCCTGACACACACCCCCAGAACCTCCACCCCATTCTCCCGCCCCCTGCTCCCTGTCCCCTGATTGCCCCCCAGGTTCCCCCCGCCCCTTATACAATCCCCCAGCCCTGTCCCAGGCCCACTTACCACGCCGAGCAGAGCACGCAGAGCAGCATGTCTGGCTGCCGCGCCGGCCAGAGCCAGACACGCTGCTGCTCTGCTCAGCAGGAGTGCGCAGCTCCGCCACCCAGAGCGCTGCCCGCGCGGCGGTGTAGCTCTGCGGGGGAAGGAGGGACAGCGGGGAAGGGGCCAGGGGCTAGCCTCCCCAGCCGGGAGCTCAGGGGCCGGGCAGGATGGTCCCATGGGCCGGATGTGGCCTACGGGCCATAGTTTGTCCACCTCTGATCTAGACCAGTCCTGTCTTCCAACAGTGGCCGGTACCAGATACTTCAGAGTGAATGAACAGAACAGGGCAACTTATCAAGTGATCCATCCCATCATCCAGTCCCAGCTTCTAGCAGTCAGAAGTTTAGGGACACCCTGAGCCTGGGGTTGCATTCCTGACCATCTTGGCTAACAGCCAGGTCAGTGTCTCACCTTTGTTCTGAACCCTTTTTTGGAAATATGCAATGGGGAATTTGAACCAAATATCAGCCACTAACTAGTGTGTGTGTGGAATGGTCTCCAGATGTGTATGTTGTATTTATGTTGTTGGGTTTTTTTAGGAAACTTGAGAAAACAGGAGCACTACAAAACCCTGTTTATCCACACACAATGCATGTTTGCTGCCTCTCCTGCTGCCTGAGCAGTAACATTGTGACATCAGAGATAATCAACCACTCAGCAACACTCCCTCCCTCCAATTCATTTGCATACTTGGGCTTCTCTATTTATGTTGTCATGGCAATGGCTACTTTAGATACCAGATTTACCTCAGATTACCATAATATTATTACAAACAAGGATCCTAGAGAGAATTGTAATGAAAGCAAACTGGGTTTGGATAAACCTGGGTTTGTACTGGGGTGAGTTACACAGTTTCTTTCCGAAGGGTTACTGTTTGTTACTTTCCTCAAGGAAAAAAAAAGTTTCATGAATATAAGATACAAAATTCCAGCTCCTTTTCATGCATATTGTTTATCTGCTTCTTACAAATTGGGGGCCCATGACTTTCTAAATATTTACCTTTTGAAAAAAAGCACAAAATTATAGATACAAGTCCCCCCTCAGTTTTCTGTTACACAATTATATATATAAAAAGTCACTTAGAGACTGCAGTAAAACTGAAGAAGTTAAAAACAAACAAACATTAAAAACAAACATGTTTTGTTTGAAGACAGTTTAATTTAATTATTTTCAGTATATTGGCCAACATGAGACCGAATGATGAAATATTCACAAAGGTAACAGTGGCAACAAAACATGTTGAACACTACAAATGCTTTATTATTTAAATAGCATTTCTATTAAAAACTCAGGCATTTCACATGCAAAAAAAATCATTTAACATTAGTTAAGGTTACTCTCATCAATAAATTAAACTATGAGGCATTACAAAGTTAAGGATTAAAAGGTTGCAAAGTCAAACACTAAAGGTAGGAAATGCCAGCATGACTGTTGCCCATGCAACAGTAATACAGCCAGCCCCTTTGTGTGGATGCAATTTCATAAAATCAGCCAGAATTCCTAAATATCACATAGACAAATTTCCAGACTGTCATACTGGCCCTTTACATTGGGAAAGACAAGCAGTTGTAGCTTTGTGAAGGCCATTTTGATTCTGAGTATTTCTCTTTTTTAGGTAGGGGAAGTATTTTTAGTTTCTTTGTTCTCCCTGTCTCTCATTCTCAAGGCTGTACTACAGACTCACATTTATCCCTAGGCATGTTGTGAAGCAAAATTAATGTTTATAAAATCCTTTGAAATCCCTGGATGACAAATGTTACAGAAGTGCAAAGAATAGTAAAGGTGCTGGCTTTACAGTATTATGGATTTACCTACCTTGTCTCTCTCATATCCTCGGACCAACCTGGCTACACAAACACTGCAAACAGAGAACAGATTTGTATTTAGCTCAAAAATCATCCTATTATGCTGTTACCATATTCTTCGGTTGCAATCATGTGCACTTCCAGCCTCTTTTATCTGAGAATCTACAAGGTGTCATTGAGTAAGCGCAATAGAAATATTCGCTTAAAGAGGAAAAGGAGGTCCAGAGCACTTAGGTGAGTTACACAGGGTGTCAGAACTTGGAATACAAGCTGGGTCTCTTGACTTCCAATCTCTCGTTAAAAACACTAGCCCATGCTGCCTTAACTTTTGTTAGGATTGGGTCACCAAAAACTCTGTGTGGGTGAATGCTGGGTTTCCTTTTTTAATTCTGCTGTTCCTTGAATGGCATTTGTGATCTTCCATTCATTCTCTTCCAATCTATTCCCTTCCCTAAGGAACTTACAGTAATTACTGTGAAGATTAATATTTAGACTTTGTAAAGAACAGCGCTCTATTGGAAACTGACACTTCTGTCAAGAGAGGATTTCCAGCTAAACGGGAAGCACTGGCAATTCTCTGCTAAAATGGATAGAGATCTTGCAGATCATCAGATTCTTGTGGAAAATTCAGCCCTGTGTCTAAACTGGTAAGTTTCTTTGGCCCTGCTGGAAAGAGGTAAGGGAGAGGACATGCAACTCTAAAGTGTGGAGGCACATGGAAAAAGCAGATGCTGTAACAGTAGACTGTGGTCATGGGCACATAAGAACCGATCACCTATAAATCATAATAATCCTACCTGAATCTAGAATAGGACCTGATGTTTCTTGATGAGTTACATTTGCCCAAGTCAGATCATAAGCTCTCTAGGACCTTCTATCTTCACATGTTATTTAAATCACAAGTGATGGTGTTTGGAGAGCTCATGTACCAACCCTGGTAATCTGTTCCACCATGTCAGAGACAGTAACTTGTTACATTCTGCTATCTCTATATATGATGCCTTGGATACCTCTGTTTATATTAGGTGTCTGGTTTGACCTAGTGGATAATAAAGCAAGCCTGGACAATTCCACCTAAAGTGAAGTGAGAATAAGATGTTATGAGTGGAAATAAGGACACTGGGCTTCCATTTATTATTAAGCATAGTGATTACAGCCATCTGTGTGAATTCTCTTTAGCAATACTGCAAAGACCAGAAAGTTCTCCCAGGACGTGCATGCCAGTATGTACTGTACATTAGATTTCTATAGGGTTACCAGATAGCAACTGTGAAAAAATGGGAAAGGGGGTGGGGGGTAAAAAGTCCCCAAAAATGGGACTGTCCCTTTAAAAATGGGACATTTGGTCACCCTAGATTTCTAGGATGCAATAAACCTGCTGTCTTCCAGTTTTGTAGTTGTCATGATGGCCTGGTCCTTCCATGGCAAACAAAGTCCCAGAGTGCTGTGTTAAAACCAGTCCTCTGACCACAAAACAACAGCTGTTGAAGTTACAAATACAGTCATAGCACAGTGTTTAATGTCACCAGTAGGTGACTTATCAATGTACTGAATACATGGTTGGTAAATTCATTCATCTGAATGTATCATGCACAAAAGCTGAGCCTCATCATCTAGTGTTTAATATGAAATTATTGCCATTGGATGGTTTCAATAGTTTTAAATAGGCTTCATGGATAATACATGCTTTTTGTATAGCTGCATGCACTGTGGCCTGGGCTATCGGAGTTAACTGTAAAGTGAATAAGTCTCCAAAGCCTGTCTGAACTGTTTTACTTTGTGAAAGAAATCCTCCAAATAACTAATAAAGCCAACCATCCTGCTTTCTCCCACTGCTTATGGAAAGCAATAGAAACAGCTAACTATGGGTTTTTTGTTTTGTTTTAATTTTATAAAAGAGGGTTGATATATTTTCAGCGTGCAAGCACAATACTTTTTCTACCGCAAACAATGAAATACCAGTGTCAGCAGGGAATAAAATACCAACACCCAGATTGAGAGAGCTTTCCATACGTTCTGCATTGAGGTATCACAAAAATTATATTTTGGTTGTGAGAGAGAAGAAAAGCTCACCTCCCTATAAAATATGAGTGTTCTAAAGTAAAATAGAGCCACTCTCAAATAGTCCTTTAATTTACAAGTCTCTCTTGTGTGAATGCTATCTTAGTTTAAATGACAAAACATGATATCAGGAAGGGGTTTCTAATTAAAATTCTCTTTTCTTCTAAGCTTTAGAACTGTGGACTGCTATTAGTATTGGGTAACATCCTAAGATGCTGATCATATCACTCTTCCAAAGCTGTCATTCTGTATGTAACTTTATTTCCTTCAAGTGGTTGAACCACAGAGTATAAAAGTTCTGGTTCTAGTGCTACCTATGTAAAATTTCCTTTAACTCTTGTGGCAGAAATCTTGTGTTATTTGAAGCCAGAGGTTGTGAGTTCTATTTTGGCTGATGCCTATAAAGTCTGCTGTCTGGCAGCTGTAATCATTTTTGAATCTTGGGCCTATCTTCCATGGTAGTAAAGGGCACTAGCTATGTCTGGAGTTGACTGCAGGAGATGAGGCGAGATGGGGTAGCTGTATAGGTGCTATACAGCTGCCACTTGTGAGGGAGGTTTCTGCCCTCAAGATTTGCAGGGGCATTCACATATATGGAGCCTAGACAGCTGTTGGGGGCTCCCTGCTATATATGCAGTGAGAGTTCAAATCTGGACCCAAAGCCATTCCACATATAATATGCATATAAATAAATCCTCAGTTTTGATGGGCATATTGAACATTGAAAATATAAGCTATGCTAATAACTTGGATTCACCAATATATACAGTATATAACTAAGGATAAGTAATATTAATTATAAAATGAAATAGACCAGTTAAGTAATTTATTCCACCACCCCAATCAAGGACTTGTTCCTTATAATTTGTTATGATAATTAAGGTTACAGATGGAAAAGTACTGTTGTATCCCATGCCCAGCAGATGCAGAATATAGTTCCCCAGTTAGAGGATAGCTTTAGAGCCCTGAAAATACACAGATATCCGCGGATCATTTTTGCAGATCACACGTGGATACAAATTTTGTATCCGCTCAGGGCTCTAGATCTTTTGGATATTACCCAACAGTCACAGCTGAGCTTAGCCAAAAGGCCAAAGAGTGATCTTAGAGTGTTTTTACATGAGAATGACTTCAAAAGATACCTACATACTATACCAATATACTGAATAAGTATATCAATAATCATCAACTAAGGGTAGTGCTGACATTCAATCATGATTATACCCATCTCCATGACATGTTTACTTTATTATTGCTTTGATGATCTATATTCATTGCATTTCAATAAACATATCCAAAATCCAGTTGCATGCACAAAACATCCCTACCTCCACCCAAGGGGAAAAAAAAACCCCTAACTCTACAATACATGTAAAAAATGCATTTCTTGAGCATACCTCTGAATTTAAAACAGCTGCAACAACTCACCCACCATTTGAATAAATCCTCAAGCAATTGATTTCATCACCTCTGTGCAATTAAAATAATTGAACCAAATTTCACTTCAGTGCATTTCAAGCTTGCCTCTTGGTTCTTACCATATGTTGATCCCTCCTAGAGGGAGAGATTCTCTAGAATGTTTAATTTATAGAGTAGCATATATTTTCCAAATAAAACTATGAACAAATGAGTGCTTGAACAGTGAGAGGATGTGTATTATGAGTGGGGGCATTTAGGCCCAAGATATTTAGGTGCCTAACTCCTGTTGAAAATAGTGGACCCCCTACTATTTTAGTTGCTTAGAATAATCCCAACATTAGCAGATCCCTATCATCAGCTGAATTACTGGAATAAGCTCTCAGAAAGGATCCCAGAACAAATGACTATAACTCACACACTACAATTGATAAACAAACAAACCAGGGCTCTAGTTCCCCATGTTCCAGAGCATATTCAATCCCACCTCTGGAGAATTTTACTGGAGCCCAAATTCCTGCCTGAAATGAAAAGGGAGGTTTTAACTGCAGGTCTCTGCTTCAGTCCTTACTGCTGCAAATTACTGCACCAGTGACTATCTGAAATTAGGCACCTGTGGGGCTGACTAGAGCCTAATAGCATCCAATTAACAGAAAGTAGCTGTAAGGAGATTCAATGTTTGTTTGTAGAGTCAAGTAGGTAGGAGTAACAAGTAACTTTTCTTCAGGTAGGTGCTTCTACTTTTATTGGAGAAATACCAGTGTTCCAGTGCAGTGGGAGGTAAGCTGTATTTTTTGGATAATTCATTATGTAGGAAAGTAACACCAAGTTAATGTTTTCCTCTGCTCTGGAAGAAGCTAGCCCAAACAGGCAGCTTAAAGGAAAGTTAGATATTTTTCATCCACCATCTGAATCCATTTCTCACTCTTAAACCTCAAGAGAAGAAATTCTCAATGCAAGGAAGACTTTCAAAAGTCAAAGGGAACATCCTTCCTTTTCTGTAATTTTTATTTGTACTAATAAAATAATTGAGGAAAGAAATAGACAATTTTAGGTAGGCTGTATATCTTGGTAAGCAAACAATACAAAGCTGCTACTCCAGGTGTATGCAGGGCCGGCGCAACCCATTAGGCGACCTAGGTGATCGCGTAGAGAACTACAATTTGGGGGGTGGCGACCACGGTGGTATTTTGGCGGCGGGACCTTCCACTGCCTTTGTGGGGGGTGGCATTTTGGGGCAGGACCTTCTGCCACCTAGGGCCGCAGAAAAGCTGGCGGCACTCCTGGGTGTATGGAAGCCTGTTTGTGACTCTAGTTGTGGCTGTTGTCTTTAATATGCCTACTATTAAAGAAGATCAGTATTTCCCTCTTGCTTGGCACTTTCAGAGGTCCCAAACACAGTAGATTGTCAGATTCCCCACTCCCTGGCATGCTGTCCCCTGGGAGTCTTTCCTCCCTAGCACTTGTCAAACATGGGGTGGTGTGTGTGGGGGGAAACCTAAGCACACTTAACCTACAAATATGAGGAGAATAATTGCTACTAACACTTGCTGCTGCTGTAAGCCTAAGCAAAGTTATCTAGCATTTCCAATGGGGCTGCTTCACAGTTAAATTACATTCTGCTTGATGAGTATATTGTTGCTTCATTAGTTTTCTCCCTGATAGTTTGCCCACATCTTAATAGCAAATGATCCCTTGATCTCAAGGATATAGCCAGAGTTCACATTTCTGTGAAACATATTGAGTTATTATGATAGCTGAAGTGAGAACTGAATGGAGATGCTATCCCCACAAGGCAATATCAATCTCTGATACGTTTTGGTATTTGGCTACTAAACATGCAAAGATTAGGTATAATAAGAGGAGGGGGAGAGGGAAACCTGTGGAAAAAGTATATTTAGTAAATTCTGATGGTAATTGTTAAAAATTGTTTGTGATCCAAGTGATGAAGAAGAAAAGATGGATTTACTCCAGCTATTAACATCTACTTTATTGTTAACTCTTTTGTTAGGCATAATTAATTACTTAAGACTTCATGAACATCAAATGCCATTCTCTGCACTCCGGGAGATACCATAGGATTTCTAAGCATCATTAAGTATTGTAGCAGAAGCAAGACCAGTCTAATGATGTCCATTGTATATATTTAATTTTTTCCCCAAATTAATGCTATGGGTGGATGGGAATTTTAAATGTAACTTAAGTAGTTTGAGTTTACTAATTCCTTTGACTTTCTGACTTGGAGCCTGATTCTGCAGCCTTTACTCAGGCAAAACATTGAGTGAAGGTTTGTAGGATCAGGCCTTTACTTAGGTTATATAGGGCTTGACTTTTACCCATCACTCCAACAAAAGTCAATGGGAGCTACAGGTGCTCAGCTCATAACATGTTATGACAAACATGGAATTCGTTCCTTCTGTTTTGAGAGCTGTTGAACAATATAGTCTGGGAAGTAACACATATGACAACCTCACCTGCAGCTATTCACCCCCTGCCAAGTCTCTCAGATATGGATCAGGTGAAAACAGGAATTCAGTACAATACTGTTTTTTAAAAAAGCTTTCTGTAGGTGCACTGGTCATAGGGTCAAACCTTGATCCTACTAAACTCTATAGGAGAGAGTACAGATTTTTCCATTTTGGACTACAACCTGGTTACATCTCAGGTCTTTCATCATGCTATCTGAAAAGTTGCCTATTAGCTACTGAGAACCATTACAAACTACCTTGGATGTGTTAAGTCTAAGAGCCTTTTTAGATAGTGAAATTGCACTCATATAATGGAGGGTAGAGTTTGGCCCTAAACAGTTATGCGTGCCAGTAATTTAATAGCGAGAGTTGATGTTTTAGGTCATCACATTTGTTGGTAACTTTGCTTCTGATAAGAGTTTTCCAGAGAACTTGAAAAGGTTGCCTGGAAGTTCCAGGGGTGTTTCAGTCAATCTAAAATCGGTCACTTATTTGGGAAATGTTACCTCTGTCATGGGGTTGACTAGGCCAAAGTCTAAGTGAAGCAGGATCCATTGATGATGAGATGCCATTGATACCCACAACATTTGGATCCCAGGATCCATTAGGGGGTCATTGACCAGAAAGTAGTCTACTGTCAGGTTGGAAAGCAGGAGGAAACATTGGTAGGACAGGTACAGGCTGCAAATTCACAGATATCTTCTTTATATCCGCAGACTATTTTTGCAGATGGGATGTAGATACAAATTTTGTATCCATACAGGGCTCCAGGGACAGGAAACTGGGGTGTTATTGCCCAATGGCTGCTTGGTCTTGTCCCTGTCTCCCAGCTTCTTCCTGTCAACTGTCTCTGCCTGCTCTCAGTCAACTAGCAACAGCTGCACTGTTAGGATGAGAGCTAATTACAGACTGCCAGCATGCAGAAGAGGAAGCTGCTATACTTCACCTTCCTCCTCAATGAGTTAAATTGAGCCTTCCATAACATGGTTGCATAAAATGAATGTTTGCTTGTTGTTAATTAGTGCTCACTAAAGTCAGAAATGTATGTATCAGAATCAGATAGGAAATGCACAGCTATGGTGGTGGAAGCTTTTTTTGATAAGCACCCCATTTAATTGTTAGTGTGTCTGCCATACAAAGTTTTAGCAAGTTTGTTAACTGTGTTATCACCTGGCTGCTCCACCCCCAGCTGGGTTCCATCTTCCTACAAAAATCAACTTTGCTGGAAAATCTGTTAAACCCAGCTGTCCCCAAACATGCTTAAAAGGTGGTCATGTCTATAGTAGGCTTAGGGATGTAACCTTTTTGCCTTGTTTTCCATGTACTACAACTTTAAATTTCTAAAAACAGTGTGAGACAGGCAGCCATGTTGTGAGGCAGAGTCATTGCAGCAGCATATTGTAGAGACGAGATGCATTCGTTTGTGTGCACTCTCTCGCCCTTGAAGACTGTTTTTGTTCTTTTTTGTTTAGTTTGTTTCCTATAAAGAAAAGTCATTCAGATTGCTCTTTGTGTATGGAAAAACATGACAAGGTCTTATTGTGTAGATGGCACTTCACCATGTTATAAACATATCCCTGAATAATGCCCCCATATATTTTGTTTTTTGGGACACAGTTTCAGCATAAATTAGGATATGTCTCTTATGTATGTGATCATTCATCCCTCTTAGCAGAATTACCGTTGGTACTTAGGCTCTGTGAGGATATTTGTTCTGTGGTATCTTTACCCACATGGTTCTTTTCAGGTTAAAAGAAAGATGTGTGATTTGTATAAAAAGAGGACTTCCTTTTCTGAACAGGGAAAAATTTACTGGAGTTTGCAAAAGTGTTTCATATTTTTGAGTAAATTTCATGGAAATGTTTGCTGCCCGCCCAAAGTGCATTAACTTTTTATAAAGTGAGCCTTCTGCACTTAAAGGAAGCATGCGTTAACATGGATAAATGTTCTCTTGCCCACAGGCACCGCCCCCTCGGCTCCAGTTGGCTGGGAACTTGCCAATGGGAGTGCAGAGCCACTGCTTGGGGCGGGGGCAGTGTGTGGAGCCCTGTGCCCCCCGCCTAGGAGCAGTACCTGCTGCTGGCCACTTCCAGGGCACAGTGCGGTGTCAGAACAGGTAGGAACTAGCCTGCCTTAGCCGGGCAGCATCGCCGATGGGACTTTTAACAGCCCAGTCGGCGGTGTTGACCAGAGCCGCCACAACCCAGTTACTTCCAGTACTGGATTGTAACCCACAGTTTGAAAACCACTGGCCTAGGGGACATTTACAATGTTTGAAAAGCTTCCAAGCTCCAGGTTGTTAATCCTAACGTGGGCATGGGATGAAATGAATATTGAGTTTGGATCAAACAGGACTTGAATCCACGCCCTTTTTTTGTTGTGTATTGCACTAGCGCCTAAGAATCCCAGTCATGGACCAAGACCCTATTGTGCCAGGTGCTGTACAAACATAGATCCTGACCTAAAGAGTTTTAATTTCTTAAAATCATAAGAGATTTAATCTAGCTCCAGTTTTACTCATTTTTTTTCTCATTTACAGGTGACAAATGCATTGCTTCTAGCATTTACTCTTGAAAGCCTCTAGTATTTCAAGTGTGTGTGGGGAGGGGGATTTTTTAAAAAAAGATGCAATCTTCCTAAAATTTAAAACGAGCAGGTTTCATAACCCAGCAGATTAATTCAGAAAAAAATCAAGTGATACAAGAGAGTTTTATGCACAGCTACAGTATGTCAGGACAAATGATGTCAGCTTCATTTGAAAGTAATTGTTTTTGAACATGAGTAGCATATAAATCACAATAACCTGGCTCTCCAAAGTGCCCCTCGGTGCAAACGGGCAGCGAAAGCAGATGTTTTATTTAATATTCAGATGGCAGCACTTCAGCAGCACTTAATTCATTTAAAAAATATATTTCCAAAGACTAAACCATCGTAAAGCTGAAACGTCGTTTCAAATGCTGATCTGCAGCTTGTCCTTGAGAGTTCAGAGCATGCTGTGATGAGCTAGTTGGTGGATTAAATGTGATGGGGAGCACAGGTGGTCTGTCTAAATGCTGCACTACAGTTAGGTGTGGACTAATTCTCCTGGGAATGTTTTAGTCCTCCCCTTCAAATCCAGGCTGGTAGATGGAAAATTATGACGGACGGCTCATTGTTCTAGTGGATGTGAAATAAGTTGGTGGTTTCATTTCATTCCCTAGTAGACTGGTGTCCTTCTCCTAAAATGATCGCCAGATTTAGCGCTGATTAGCAGCCTGGCTGGCGATATCTGCAGAGAAACTAAAAAATGAGAGACAGATGTTAAAATACCCTTGTATACCCTTAGATTGATGCTCCTAGACCTTGTCATTTATACATGTGCAAGTTGACATGGGTGTAAATGGCTACCCTTATTCAACCTTTGACACAGAGGTAAAGAGTGGCCCAACGAGTAAGGCAATGGAGAGAATTGGACCCAGCCTCTAATGGTTGGCAATGTGAATTTTGAATTGATGCTGTCTGTGATGTGGGTAAACCAAAGGCTTCTGTATCCTTTGCTTCCAGTAAGATAAATTTGCAAGCACTAAATATACAAAAATATGTGATAGCCCTAGGAATGGTTAGGAGTTGGTCAAAATGATATCAAGCTCAGAGTGTGCAGGAAAAGCTTAGGAGAAAATGATGGGTGAGTGGGGGGGTGGGGGAAATCCACGAGAGAGTTGGGATTTTTTTGAAGATTGTCCAGCCAGACCATTGAGAGGAGGTCAGTATAGCATATCACTAGTTTTCTGGGGAGTTGTATATAACTAAAAATCATGATCTGTGCATGTACGGAGCATCTTCCATTCAAGGGGTTGGCAACCACATAGGTAAAACAGGTGATAAGAGTTGGAATCTGCCATCCAGATTCAACAGCAGAGTCTTGCCCAGGTCAGCAACGTTTGGCACGCGGCTCGCCAGGGTAAGCACCCTGACGGGCCGGGCCAGTTTATTTACTTGCTGACACGGCAGGTTTGGCCGATCGCGGCCCCCACTCGCCGCGGTTCGCTGTCCCAGGGCAATGGGGGGGAGTGAGAAGCGGCGCGGGCGAGGAATGTGCTGGCCGCAGCTTCCCGCCACCCCCATTGGTCCAGGACGGCGATCCGCGGCCAGCGGGGGCCGCGATCGGCCGAACCTGCCGCGTCAGCAGGTAAATAAACTGGCCTGGCCCGTCAGGGTGCTTGCCCGCCCCGCCAGGGTGCTTACCCTGGCGAGCCGTGTGCCAAACGTTGCCGACCCCTGGTCTTGCCCCTAAACAGTTGAAGATAAATATCTAGTTTCCCCTGTTTGCAGTGTTTGTTGTAGCAGCTGCGTTGATCCCAGAATATTGGAGACATAAGGTGAGGGAGGTAATAT
Source organism: Trachemys scripta elegans (assembly GCF_013100865.1). NCBI lineage: Eukaryota > Metazoa > Chordata > Testudines > Emydidae > Trachemys > Trachemys scripta. The sequence goes on from NC_048311.1 coordinate 23,154,618, forward strand.
CTTTTATTGGACCAACTTCTGCTGGTGAAAGAAAAGGAAAGCTTGTGTATCTCTCAGGCTTGTCATGTTCTCCCTTTAACGTAAATTAGTGAACATTCTACTTTATTTTTCAAAGTTGCACTTTTCCCTGTGTTACTGCAAATCTTTTTGTTTAACCTTCTTTTATGTAATCTCTGCTATTCTGAATTGACTAAATCCATTTAAAAAAGCTTTTAAGGAATTTGAAAATCCTCTTCATTTAGGAGGTTTCTTACCTTTTACTATTTCAGTTTTGTTTGGATCAAAGAGCACTGTTGTAAAATAAATAAATAAAAAAAAATCAGCTATGTTATATGTTTTCATGTATAGAAGATGAGGAGTTGCCAAAAACCTCAGTCACATGCTAATTAAAATCTAGGGAGGGAAACCTGCCTTCATGAAATGTGGCCGAGCAGGAAAAGGCATGAGCAGAACGATGCTGGCTGTGTTTGGAACTTGACATAAGAACATAAGAAAGGCCGTACTGGGTCAGACCAAAGGTCCATCTAGCCCAGTATCCTGTCTACTAACAGTGGCCAATGCCAGGTGCCCCAGAAGGAGTGAACCTAACAGACAACGATCAAGTGATCTCTCTCCTGCTATCCATCTCCACCCTCTGACAGACAGAGGCTAGGGACACCATTCTTTACCCGTCCTGGCTAATAGCCATTAATGGACTTAACCACCATGAATTTATCCAGTTCTCTTTTAAACTCCGTTATAGTCCTAGCCTTCACAACCTCCTCAGGTAAGGAGTTCCACAAGTTGACTGTGCGCTGCGTGAAGAAGAACTTCCTTTTATTTGTTTTAAACCTGCTGCCTATTAATTTCATTTGATGACCTCTAGTTCTTGTATTATGGGAATAAGTAAATAACTTTTCCTTATCCACTTTCTGCACATCACTCATAATTTTATATACCTCTATCATATCCCCCCCAGTCTCCTCTTTTCCAAGCTGAAGAGTCCTAGCCTCTTTAATCTCTCCCCATATGGGACCCGTTCCAAACCCTTAATCATTTTAGTTGCCCTTTTCTGAACCTTTTCTAGTGCCAGTATATCTTTTTTGAGATGAGGAGACCACATCTGTACGCAGTATTCGAGATGAGGGCGTACCATCGATTTATATAAGGGCAATAATATATTCTCAGTCTTATTCTCTATCCACTTTTTAATAATTCCTAACATCCTGTTTGCTTTTTTGACCGCCTCTGCACACTGCGTGGACATTTTCAGAGAACTATCCACGATGACTCCAAGATCTTTTTCCTGACTCGTTGTAGCTAAATTAGCCTCCATCATATTGTATGTATAGTTGGGGTTATTTTTTCCAATGTGCATTATTTTACATTTATCCACATTAAATTTCATTTGCCATTTTGTTGCCCAATCACTTAGTTTTGTGAGATCTTTTTGAAGTTCTTCACAGTCTGCTTTGAACTTAACTATCTTTAGCAGTTTAGTATCATCTGCAAACTTTGCCACCTCACTGTTTACCCCTTTCTCCAGATCATTTATGAATAAGTTGAATAGGATCGGTCCGAGGACTGACCCTTGGGGAACACCACTAGTTACCCCTTCCATTCTGAGAATTTACCATTAATTCCTACCCTTTGTTCCCTGTCTTTTAACCAGTTCTCAATCCATGAAAGGACCTTCCCTTTTATCCCATGGCAGCTTAATTTACATAAGAGCCTTTGGTGAGGGACCTTGTCAAAGGCTTTCTGGAAATCTAAGTATACTATGTCCACTGGATCCCCCTTGTCCACATGTTTGTTTGACCCCTTCAAAGAATTCTAATAGATTAGTAAGACACAATTTCCCTTTACAGAAACCATGTTGACTATTGCTCAACAGTTTGTTTTTCTGTGTGTCGGACAAGTTTATTCTTAACTATTGTTTCGACTAATTTGCCTGGTACAGATGTTAGACTTACCGGTCTGTAATTGCCGGGATCACCTCTAGAGCCCTTTTTAAATATTGGCGTTACATTAGCTAACTTCCAGTCATTGGGTACAGAAGCCGATTTAAAGGACAGGACTGCCCTGATATCCAATCAGGCAGTATAGAATTGGAAAGTGTAGAGTGAGTCAGGTGCACTTCAATGCCTCTCTGAAACAGAGTTGTATGCATTCCTTGCTTACGTGCGCTGCCAATCACAGCTTGTGCTCTTGGCCATAGCCCTATCCAGCAGCCCATTCCCTTTTGTGTCAGAGTGTATCAGCGGTTGTGATAGTTGGGTGCCCCGCCCCCTCTGGTTCTCTTGAGTGCTTCGTGTAGACAAGAATCCTCCCTGCAAATGTGTTGGGGAACCAAAGAATATCTCTGTGCCTCTTGCAATAATATTATGCCCTGCAATGCAGGGAAGGAGTAGCTTTAAGTATGTTGGATAATGTGAATAATTCCGTCTCATATTTATGATTCTGTGGGCTCAACACACTTTTAAAAACAATTTTTCCTTTTTTTTTTTTTTTTTTTTTTTGTATAAAAGATTAAAACTCAGCTAAATGAGGCCACTTCTAAAATCTCAGCAGTTCAAACTTCTCTCTGTCCTTTTCAAAGAGTATTTATTTGGGGGCAAATTTAGTATGGAGGTAAGGTATTAAATTCTTTTGATTTCCTTCTGTGACCTTTACTATCTGAGCTCCTCACACAATAAACGTACCCCTTCATCTCCTCTCTGGGACAGGGAAATATTAGACTCTGATTCAGCTGAGTACCCTCAGCTTCTAGTGACCTCAGAGATATGAGTTCTCAGAAATCTTTGAAAATTTAGGCCATAATTTCCCCATTTGTAAACTGAGGCACAGAGGGACTAAATATATGGCAGAACCAGGAATTGTACCACATTTTTCTGAGTCTCAGTCTAGTGTCTTAACCAAAAGTCCATCCTTCCAGAACTGAGGACCAAAATAGTCTATTTGTCTATGGAACAGGTGCCATGCAACCAATGGCAATTGATTTTTTCCAACAACCTACTGGGAGTAGTACTCCGATGGTCTTGTCTAGACTAGCGATTTTGGTTTAGGATGCACACATTTTTTTTTTTCCCCAGTCATGGTTCTCCCTAGTGCCAGCTATGTGATGGGTTTTGTGATGTGATTATCTTTCTGCCAGGGACAGTACTGAAACCACCATTTCACTTAATAAAGGCCACCAGAGAGCCATAAGACAGAAATGAGTTGCACACTGATGACCTTGGTGGGGTTTGAACTGATAATGTAAAATTGAACAACTTTTCCTCCATAATTGCCAGTCTCCTGAGGTATGTATTCTCCATATGTACCTTTAAAAAAAATAGAATTAAGGCATCTTCTGGCATGATATGGATCTGTTTTTTGTTTTCTGTGTAGTGGCTTTGGTTGGGTAGTCATGTGTTACTCTGCTACTATTTGGAAAGAATCATATTTTTACAGCAACATAACCCGTTTTCTCTTCATTGTAATTGTTTTGGAATAAGAAGTAATCATCCAGGACTGACCAACTTGCTTTACTAAGCGTTCTGTTCTCACTTCTGGTAAATTGCTTTGAGAATTGAACAAAGCTCTGTTCAATCATGCAAGATATCCATTCCAAAGAACACCAGGACAGTAAATCTACTTTAGCCCACTACAGTCATGCCTTTTACTTCTTAAGGATAAAGCTGTGTAAGAGCTTGATTCAAATGCACAGTACTTATGAGTCTTCACTCATTAAATAAGGGAATTAAGTTGATCAAATAACTTCATCTGTCTCCCTTAAATCCCCATGTTTGATAAGCATTTAATTCATAATTTATTAGCAATAACATCCTACTTTCATCCTTCTATATAACCTTCCAACTGAGCATCTCCATGTGCTTTGCAAACATGAATTAATCTATCTAACTCTCCTGTGAAGTATAGTAAGTTTTATCCTACCCAGGGCTTGCACTGGGGTGGTATGTGGTGGTAAAGTGTACTGGCACCCCTCCAAAGCTGCTATCTTTTGCTCTGGAATCTCAGCTTTTCTTTTAAAAACAAGTCAGTCCTTGTCCACACACATGATCACTCTGGTTTAGCTAGAGGAGTGACGTTAAACCAGTGCCATTTTGTGTGTGGACACTGATATTGATTTAAACTTTTTATTGGTTTAGCTTGCACTTGTAGTTTAGGGCTTGTCAACACACAAACTTAAACCAGTTTAATTAAACTGGGCATATGTGGATACAATGGTTTAGCTTGCTTGCCCCTGTAAGTGGAGGGGTTTGCACTGGTAAAAGTAAGTTTGTGTGTAGGTCATTTTTTCAGTAATAGTGTGCTGTGTCACATTTGTATTTTTATATCTGGTTTTGTAAGCAAGTAGTTTCTAAGTACTGTGACAGTGGCGGATTTAGAGTTAGTGGGGCCCTGGGAGCAGCTTCATTTTTGGGAGCCTCCCCCGCCCCCCACCCGAGACCCAGACAAGAAAAAGAACATTCTCTCTCATCTCCCCCCGGTTTTCATTCTTTTTTTCTTCCTCCTCCTCCTATATTATAAGTGATGGGAAGTAAATGAAAATAAAGTGAGGTACCTTGACTGGGGCAGGAGGTTGGGATGCAGGAAGGAATGTGGGGGACAAGCTCTGGGAAGAAGTTTGGGTGCAGGCTCTGGGCTGGGGCAGGGGGTTGGGGTGCAGGAAGGGGTCAGGGGAGTGAAGCGGTGTGGAGGGAAGGAGACAGAGCGGGCAGGGAGCTGCCTTAGCCCTGTTGCGTGGCTGCTGGCATGTCTCTGCATGCCCCTTGGGGGGTGAGGGGCAGGGGTCCCCATGTGCTGCCCGGCACAGGGGCAGTATGCAGAGCTGCCACCTCTCCCACCCCCTACCAGGGGCATGCAGAGACGTGCCAGCAGCCGGCCGCTTCCGGGAGCGGCATGGGGCTACGGCATGCAGGCAGCCTGCCTGCCTGAGCCGTGCTACCCATCGTCCAGGACTTGGGGGCAGCTTGTCAGATATTGTGGGGGGGCCCCCTGTCATTGGGGGTCCTATGCCACCGCACAGTTTGTTTCCTAATAAATCTGCTCCTGACTGTGTAACGTGAGGATACGCAAGACAAATCGGACTGCTGAAAGGGGCAAGGTTGAGAGCCGCTATTCTAGACTGACACCAGGAGCTGAACCGGGGACTTCATAGTTAAAAGAATGTCAGGATGTCCAGCTGAGAGCTGTAACAAGCTTTCATTCTCAGTGGATTGATCATTGAAGGAGTAGAGAGGGGGAAAGAAACACACAACCTCCTGGTCGCCGTGTGTGTTACCCGTGCAGTTCCTGAACCCAGCAGAGCCCATGGACGTTTTCAGATGCCACCTATGGGGCGTCTAGCTCAAAGAGCCAGGACAGAACGCAGTCATATTTTGAATATCTGAGCAATCTATTGGGAGTGGCACTTCATTTTGGCAATTTGCCTGGGTGGAGTTCATTTTGTGGGTGGAATTGGGAAGTCTCTTTGCCAATGTCTCATCCATCATGCAGACGATAAAACTGAGATACGGAGAGGCTATATGCCTTGCCCAAGATTACCATGGGTCAAAGCTGGGCCCAGTGAACCTGAGCTTATTGTCTCACATCAAAATCATGCAAAATGTGATTTGTGACTGAATTTTAGTGTCTTGGATTCACAATGATTCCTAGTGTGTACGAATGACGTAAATAGAAAATGGTGGCATCAATTTTCTTCTGAAGAGAAATGCTGAGTTCTACGTAGCTCTTCATTAAATACTGATGCGGGTGTCTGTACAGTGGCGGCGCAGTTAACCAGCCAGTGAATTCAAGAACACTCTTAGCCGCCACAGGATTTCAGTCTCTTCAGGGCTAGAGTTCTATTTTTCCTAATAAAAACTTAGTATAAGTTCAACCTATAAATCATGTCCTTTCCCCTAAGTTGAGCATAATCACAACTATGAAGCCCTAGAGGGCCATGGATTTGTTAACTGTGGATACGAAAGAGCATTGGCCCTCAGAAGCAAAAGCCTGGCATCCTTCATCTGAATGCAGGAAGTTTTCTTGGGCTTCATAGAGTTTATAAGGTTGATTGAGGCTGCTAGCCATTGCATACAATATTCCCCTAAAGTGGTTTCCTACTCCCTGGGCCAAGCTTCATCAAGCTCTCTGGGCCAAGTCTTGTCCTTGGTGTAAACACCCAAGTAAGACCAGTAAGTAGCCACTGGACTGACGTTTCAGACATGTTCATGAAGGGCAAAACGTCCTATGGCAGGTCCAGCACAATGTGCTGCAGGGATGAGCATGCTATGAACTCCTCATGACAGAATTAGTTTGCCTGCACCTTTTATTGGTGGCATATGGCTAGCACACTAACTGCACTTCCTAAGATCCGGATTAATCCCTCGAGGAAAATATGGGTGGTATCTTAGCAATTCATTGCTTCAAACAGTAGGAGCTAAATAGACATCTACCTCTGTTTGTATGAGTGGGGGAGAGAACTCCCTATAGCCTTCCCCATCCTCTTATGTGTGCACTAGTACAGTTACGGTGACCAGATGTCCCGATTTTATAGGGACAGTCCTGATTTTTGGGTCTCTTTTTATATAGGCTCCTATTACCCCCATCCCGATTTTTCACACTTGCTGTCTGGTCACTCCAAGCACAGCAGGGGACAAGACTGGGCCCTGTATCTCCTTCTAACTTTCCTTTCCTCTTTTCCTTATATTACTGTTGGTTAAGTCTGAAATTAAATGTAAGGGCTTTACTCCAATATTGTATGTTTGTGCAGATCCACAGTCTGGCCCCTGTACCATTCTCTCCCTTATGTACTTAGGCCATAAAAACCTCTTTGGAGAAGAAAAGCAACACTGGAAATTGCTTTGGAGAAGCAGAGGCTTCTCACAAGCTGTTTTGTAAGGCTTTCCATTACACGCCAGCATCAGTATTGATGTGGTAGGTAAGATGGTAACTGCTCCACAGAAACTCCCCGCCTCTCTCATAAATAATATTGTATAGCCTCCCATCATAAACTTTTTTCTTTCCTTTTTAAAAAGCATATAAAATATTAAATGCAACAGAAATGAAAAGTTGGGGCCTTGCAGTCGCTTGTGTGTAGCCGGTTAATGGCACATGCATTGCAGAGGGCAGAGCACTTGGGAGGATGTGGATTCCCATTGTCAGTGTAAATACAGCCTACTAAGCCCATTGAGTAAGTCTATTAATCTCAACATTATAGTCACCTCCCATCACTGGGATGGGAGCCACTATGTTCTCTGTCTTTGGATTTTTCTAGTGTGACCCATGGTTTGTGACAATGGATTGTTCATGTGCAGAAGTCCATTTAGGGACAAATCCTGTAGTCTTTACTTAAGCAAAACTCCCGTTGAAATTCTTTTTGCTTTTTCCCGCTGGGTCATAGTCATAGAGTTTAAGGCTAGAAGGGAGCACCAGATCTAGTCTGACCTCCTGTATATCACAGGACACCTACACCACCCAGCACCCGCACACTACACTCAACAATTGAAATTAGACCAAAGTATTACTGTCCGCAGGAGACTAGACTATTATGTGCCACAGGCAGAGAATAGATGGCACTGGCAGGGAAATGACTGTGAAAATGAAAGCTCTGGCTTTATTAACTTTTGTAAGATGCTTTGAAGATAAATACAAAATACATTTATTGTGAGATCTCTTAGGAGGTTTTTCATGTGTCTCTCATATTGGAGAGCAGGGAAATACAGGAGGGACAGTATCAAGTCTGGCCCAATAATGACTGACTTAGAGATCCAGAAACACACATGGTTTCAAGAAAGCTTTCCCCAGGAACACTGTGTGTGTGTGTGTTTAGTCTTGCAAAATTGTCATGAAAACTCAGCAACCAATTAAAAAAAAATCTACTTACTCAATGCTTAAAAGGAGGATGATTTTATTACCCAGCAAAAGAAATTTCTTACACAGGAAGAGGGGGTATAAGTTTTATTAAGGGACTGCATGGGAGAAGGAAGAAATGAGGCTTTTGTATACATTATCAAAATTTTGTTTGGCGCATTAATTCCACAGTATTCAATGTCTTAGACAAAATATAGGTAGAATTCCCTCTTTAAAACAATGGTTTCCAAAGCTTTCTATTTATACACCAGCAGGATTCATGTTGCTGGAAGTCAAATGGCAAATATAACTGTGTGCTAAGAGTGGTATTATCCATTCTGTGAGCTGGGATTGAGGACTGAGCTGAAAATCTGGAAATCAGCAGCATGACAGAGGAAAAAGTAGAAATTATAGACCATAGACAAACTGTCTATAATGATGTCAATATCAATAAATTGGAAACTGTAAATGGAAGTTCATTAGTTTCCTTCAAGATAATAGAAAAACAGAGTAATAAAATAAACATTTGAACACTTATGCATATCTCAATATTCTCATTTTCAATTAACAGAATTCTTTTTTGCAATGAAAATGAATTGCAGTAATTTTTCATCTGTAGAGCAGAGCTATGAATCATTATGTACTAGTTATTGTCTCAGACTCCTACTTCAGCCACCTCCAGTAGTGTGTCCATTTAGCACTCACTCGTATGAGACAACCTTACCCTCAAAGGATCACCCAATATTTCATTCTTACAGGATGGTCTCCCCAGCTAGTCTTGGACTGATGAAAGGATTCCTCTATGCTTTGGTCTCTGTTATCAAACAATCCCTTTTCTGCCCATCTAGGGAGGGAAGAATGACTATCCAAAACTAACTTTTTGGTAGGTGCTCTCAGAAGAGGACACTGTGGTGGGTGTGCTACCCCTTTAAGAGACAGACTGGAGCTTACAGCCAGTTGCAGCCTGGGCACAGTCAAGAAGCATCCTGCCCTCAGGTTGAGGCTACATATAAACAGGAAAAGGAAGCTGAGCAAAAGAGAGATGGGACCAGCAGCCATGTTGACTGCTATGGGTTTTGGGCCCCAGGATACTAGCTTTAGAGACTTGTTCTGTCTAGAAGTTTGGTTGCTCTGACTCAAGGCTCTGAGGTATGGGCCTTATGAACTTTGTTAAAGCGTACCTTCCTCAACCTGCTATCTAAGGGAAAGGGAGACTGCCTTCCTGCCTCTTAGAACAATAAGAGAATTAGAAACTCTGATGGCCAAGGTTGGTTTGGAGGCATTTTTAAAGGGGACACTTTTTGTCGTTAGTCTGGTTTTGGCCTCCCCCTTCTTGGGAGACCTAATACAGACATAAATATGATGCAGTCAAAGAGAACTACAGCATTTATTAATATGCTTTTCAGGTCAAAATCATGCATAGGGAACATGAAAGCAATATGGAAATCTATCTACTAGGTTTGCTCGTGCTGTTGGAAAGCTTTGTGTTGTGTTCCAGGTTACTCCGAGCTTTGTCAGTCAAGGCACTGACATTTGATAGTGAGTAACCAGAGTGGTGGTGATCATGGCGGTACTGCACAAGTACTTTACAAATACTGTACGTAAATGTACTGGACTTTCAGACCTTAGCAATATTTTTTTTTTTTTGCGTTAAATGCTAATCCTAGAGGGACTGAGCTGAACTTTCTTAAACTTTCATGCACATGAAAATATTTTTGGGCAGGTTCAGAGGCAAAGGATGGAAAAATTCATCCCAAAATAAACTTGAGAAAGATATGAGCACGAAGGACTTGTCCACCCACACCAATTATACTGCTCAAACTATTCCAATATAGTTAAAGTGACACATCGCAATTATATCACAATAAGATTACTTTACACGGGTATAGCTATTCTTCTCAGGAAAGGGAAATAAACTATGCTGGTATAAGGCACTTTTATATTGCTATAAATGTGTCCGCACTGGGGTGTGTACCACTGCAGCCATTTTGATTAAGAAAATCCCATCCCTATCCAAATGAGTTATACTGGTTCAAAAAAATGTGTGGATGAGGCTTAAGTCCCAATTTCCATTCTAACCCCTCTTTGTTATCCACTATAGTGCTCACTAGTGCAACTGTTATCGGCCTTTAGTAACTTTTTTATCTAATAGATTTGTTAGTCTTATAACCAACCAACCCACTCCACCACCTGCTATCTGGATGAACCCGATATCATGCAAGGCTGATCCTGTGGCTGAAGCACTGTCTTCGGGTCTAGGAAGTCTGGGTTCGATTTCTGGTCGTGACAACTATGCCTTGGGGAAAACCACTTAATTCTTTTGTGCTGCAGTTCTCCATCTGATAATAGCACTTTTTACCTCAGATTGACCTTGAAGGGAGCTGTGGATAAGTTAATCTAATATGGTAATAGCAGCATAGTAGTACTTAAGTAGAAAATGTATATTCACTAAATCATGAAAGCTGCTTAGGTGGCTTGACCCCCTGGGAACTGTTTAGCTTATTTATAGGAGCTGCCATTGACTGCTGTTTGACTGGGATAGTCTGAGTAAAAATAAATAAATAAAATAATGGAAACTGTTGACTGGTGTTAATTGATGTTTAACCAGCTATTAAATCAGTGTGAATGTCAGAGCTTTGGGTTTTTTTTTTTTAAATACAGAAATTGCCAAATAAAGATGAAAAGTGGATGAAATGCACTGTATTTTATGCTTGCTTTTATTCAGCGCTGTATTTTATTTCATTAAGTATTTTCAAAGTTAAATCATTCATAGCTGTGCACATAATAGACTTAAAGGCTACCTAGTTTCCAAAGAGTCATCTACTCAGAATAGTTTTTGGATTAAATTCTCTTTGGATTAGCAAGTTTAAAAAACATCACACACTATGCCTTTCAAGGATGATGAAGTGCTCTGAATCCTGTGATAGATGGGCACTGTATTATATTTTATAATAATATTTTGCACTCTGAGCCCCTTTCATTATAGGCTCACTGAAACTCTTCATACACTTAACACTTCTTTGAGGTGAGTAGGGTGAAATGAAGGAAGAGGCGGTTAGGAGACTTGTTTAAAGTAATTCTTTAGCAGTCAGGATTAGAACCCTAGAACTGGGAGTCAGGATTTCTTGCTCTATGCAAGACTTCCTCTGTTTTATGTGGTATGAGTTTCCTTGCAAATTCCAGAGTCTGACTACAAATGCAGTTGGAGATTCACTCCCAATCTAGTTCCATGTATTTTAAAGTGCTGCATGCAGGTCTTCTAGGCTCATCTTTAGTTGAAGAAAATTAGGGTTGTTGATTAATCGCAGTTAACTCACATGACTAACTCAAAAAATTAATCGTGATTATAAAAATTAATCGTGATTAATTGCACTGTTAAACAGAATACCAATTGAAATTTATTAAATATTTTGATGTTTTTCTACATTTTCAAATATATCTATTTCAATGACAACACAGAATACAAAATGTACAGTGCTCACTTTATATTTTTATTACAAATATTTGCACTGTAAAAATAAGTCCCCTCATACAAATATTGTAGTGCGATCTCTTTATTGTGAAAGTGCAACTTACAAAAGTAGACTGTTGTTGTTGTTGTTGTTACATAACTGCACTCAAAACTAAAACAAGGTCAAACTTGAGCCTACAAGTACACTCAGTCCTACATCTTGTTCAGACAATTGCTAAGACAAACAAGTTTGTTTACATTTACGGGAGGTAATGCTGCCCACTTCTTAATTACAATGTCACATGAAAGTGAGAACAGGCGTTCACATGGCACTGTTGCAGCCAGTGTCAGAAGATATTTACATGCCAGATGTGCTAAAGATTCATATGCCTCTTCATGCTTTGGCCCCAGTTCCAGAGGACATGCTTCCATACTGATGATGTTTGTTTAAAAAAATGTTTATTACAATTCTCCCTCAAGGAGTTCATTTATGTCTTCTGCTCTGTTTTACCCACATTCTGCCATATGTTTCATGTTGTAGCAACCTTGGATGATGACGCAGCACAAGTTCGTTTTAAGAACACTTTCACTGCAAATTTGACAAAATGCAAAGAAGGTACCAAGGTGAAATTTCTAAAGATAGCTATAGCACTCAACCCAGGGCTTAAGAATCTGAAGTGCCTTCCAAAACCTGAGAGGGTTCAGATATGGAGCATGCTTTCAGAAGTCTGAAAAGAGCATCACTCCGATGCAGAAACTATGGAACCCGAACCACCAAAAAAGAAAATCAGCCTTCTGCTGATGGCATCTGACTCAGATGATTTTTCTTTCACTGGATTACATTGGCGTTTTCTGGAGTATCATTTTCTTTTCTGTCTGGATCAATAACCTCCTGACGTATTGCTATTTCTGCCTATAAATTGTCCCAAAATATTGGGCCTATTGCTTCCAATAATTAATAATTTTGGGTTGGGGGGGAAATTATGCTTGGATCACATAATCTATTTAAACAACTAATATTTTATGTAAAACAAACTCAAAGTAGCCTGGAATTTTCAGCTTGATCTCCTGCTCTTCTGTAAGGCCTGGTCCACACTAACCCCCCACTTCGAACTAAGGTACGCAAATTCAGCTACGTTAATAAAGTAGCTGAATTCGAAGTACCTTAGTTCGAACTTACCGCGGGTCCAGATGCGGCAGGCAGGCTCCCCCGTCAATGCCGCATGTTCCTCTCGCCGAGCTGGAGTACCGGCGTCGACGGCGAGCACTTCCGGGATCGATTTATCGCGTCTAGACAAGATGCGATAAATCGATCCCAGAAGATCGATTGCTTACCGCCAGACCCGGAGGTAAGTGTAGACCTACCCTTAGGTATTAATCATTTAAAGAGGTTCAGGCTGAATACGTTAAATGAGAGACGTTGAGTTTTGGGCTCGGGTTTTTGGATCTAGTTTACTACACCTCTAATTCTAAGGACCTCCAGGACTTATTTTTAATAGCCATCTCTGTGTTTTTAAGAAATGCATTCTGAATGTATTGCATTGTGTATTTTAATTACAGTTCAATTAATCAAAACAATTTCTGGGGATGTGTATAATACATAAAATATAGAGCTATAGGAAAAGCTACAGTGAATTTTATGAAATTTGTACATTCCCGCAAAGAGCGGGTAATAATCCCATTGTTCTGTTTGTGCCCATTTTACCAAGTTTCTTACAGATACAGGAAATTATTTGTATTACAGTACAAGTCCCAGCTGCCCCAATCAGGATCAGCCCCTACTCCCCAAACAATCCATAATCCAATTTTGCAAATCCTAGCAATCTGAATTTAGCATGGGATGAGTATTAAGTCCTGAAAACAGTAGTCTTTTTAAGACAACTCAGTCCACTTCAAATAGTGTTATGCTAATAAAAGTAATCTTGGGTCTTTCACAATGAGAAATCAATCTAGCTCTTCATGTGTCGACAACAATTTAATGGCAAATATGTGAAGTGTTGCCAAATATAGTGCACATAACATGGTCATACTAAATATTAATCTCCCAGACATTGTATAACAAAAGGTTGAAAATGTAAATGGAGACTCATAATAGAGGCAGTTAATTTTCTTCTATTTTTTCACTTCTCCTTTCTTCCTCATTTGCAGTGGCATTTATGGTTCTGTTTGGTCTTTCTCATTTTGTCTGATGCATCATATTATCTGCTTTAATGGTTTTGTATCCTAAATTATTAACTGCTGTAGAATAATATATGCAATATTTTACTCTCACTACATTAGACATGGGTTCAGTGTTGTTTCTGAGTACACTTAATCTGTATCTTTTGTTAAAAATCAGCAAAATTCTGATGTTTACTGTGTAAAGAATTTATACCTAATATGAAAATTCTAGTTTTTTTTTTTAATTGCTGCTGAGCTAAGTAACTTGAGGTTGATAATTACATCTGTCTTTGGCATTACATTAATTTTTAATCTGTATTTTGTAATACCCAAAGATATTCAGTAACACACACTTTCAACCACAGTGCACGATATTCATGGTGTAGCTTCATGAAGTAAACAGAGTTACGAGGGATGAATGTGGTCTAATCTGAATACATTAGTTAATAAACTGATCAAAGGGGAGAGTGTCACCTTGACCTGAACAAGAATTCTGTGCACCTTGAAAGCTCCTCTCTTTCAACAGAAGTTGGTCCAGTTAAAAATATTCCCTTATCTACCTTGTCTGTGTCGTATATCCTGGGATCAACATGGCTACAACTAGGGTGACTGGATGTCTTGATTTTATAGGGACAGTCCCGATTTTGGGGTCTCTTTCTTATATAGGCTCCTATTGCCTCCCCCTCCCCCCACCTGTTGCGATTTTTTTTCATATTTGCTGTCTGGTCACCCTACCTACAACAAAACTGCAAACTTGAATTACAGTCAATCTAAAAAAATGTTAAGTAGTTTCAGGCACTACATCTGCCCCTGAGTCTGCCTACCCACTCAGTTTTTGTGACTTTGCAATCACAATTTCCTATATTTCAAGTCGTATGTGCTTTTTTTTTTCTCTGCTGCTGTGTCATAGATCTACATAAACTGAGGGAAATTGACTAATTAGTCCAACAAGCAAAGAAAACAAATTTAAAAAATAGAGCATACTTTTCCCGCTAATCTCAGTTCTAGTGATACTTGTAGCAATAACAGATAAAGTTCTGTGACAGTAGCATGATTTTTAAATTGACTGTGTTCCTTTTAAATTGGAAGAGGACTGCTTTGATTCCTTGCCCCTCATCAAACTAATAATAAATAATCATATAGTGTGATTTTGCTTTTTTTATAGCATCTAAATGACTTTTGAGTAGAGCTGAGCTAATAATAGTTTTTCAGTTGAGGAAAACAGAAAAATCAGGGAACAAAAATCTGGTTCGGTTCAAACTTTTTTTTCTTTCAAAACTGTCAAATCAAAGAACCAATAAAATTGTTTATGAGATGACTGAAATGTTCTGAGACAACTGAAAACAAATTTTCCAAATCTTTTCAAATCAATCAAAACATTTTGGCTGACTCGTAGCAATTTTTTGGGGCATCTTTCTTTTTAATTCAGCTGTGTCAGGCATTTTTTACCCTTTTTGTGGTAGTTCTTGTTATTTGTTTTGTTTAATTAGCCATATTTGAAATAAAAATGCTGTTGTGACACTAAGTGGAATGAAAAGTTTTGAGACTTTTTTGATTTTTTTTTCCAGCTGAAGCTTTTCATTGAACTTGACCCAAATTCAGCAAATAATTTCAGGCCCCCAAAATGCATTTTTCAGGGTGGGGTGGGTCAATTTTTTTTTTTTTGGTCCACTTCAAATTAGGAGCACAAGTCCCATTGAAAGCCAACACACTTCTGTGATAAATAAAGGGGGGGATAGTTCCTTTTGATGGACACCCAGCCAGCCAGATAGCTGTAAAATCCCTTTTGGTAGCTGTTCTTTTCTTTACTTTACCTGTAAAGGGGTAAAAAGTCCCCCAGGTAAAGGAAAAAAAAAAAGTGGGCACCTGACCAAAAGAGTCAATGGGAAGGTAGAACTTTTATAAAATTGGGAAAGAAACTTTCCCTTTGTCGGTTCTTCTCTGGGTTGGAGGGACAGAGCAGCCATGCTATAAGGAGCTTTAAGCCACTGTGACAGACCCAGACCAATGGGGTACAGGAGTCTGGTAGAGGGCAAATATACTGGTCTCTGGATGAGTAGTTTTCTGTTCCCTGAGTGACCAGAGCAGGGGCTGCACTAGAGTAATCAGGAACCTGCTGGAACCAGTTCAGGCAGGCAGGCTAATTAGGACACCTGGAGCCAATTAAGAAGAAGCTGCTAGAATCAATTAAGGCAGGCTAATCAGGGCACCTGGGTTTTAAAAAGGAGCTCACTTCAGTTTGTGGTGTGAGTGTGAGGAGCTGGGAGCAAGAGGCGCAAAGAGCTGAGAGGTTGAGGGTGAGGGTGTGCTGCTGGAGGACTGAGGAGCACAAGTGTTATCAGACACCAGGAGGAAGGTCCTGTGGTGAGAATAAGGAAGGTGTTTGGAGGAGGCCATGGGGAAGTAGCCCAGGGAGTTGTAGCTGTCATGCAGCTGTTACAGGAGTCACTATAGACAGCTGCAGTCCACAGGGCCCTGGGCTGGAACCCGGAGTAGAGGGCGGGCCCGGGTTCCCCCCAAACCTCCCAATTGACCTGGACTGTGGGTTCTTCCAGAGGGGAAGGTCTCTGGGCTGTTCCCCAACCCACATGGTGAATCTCTGAGGCAGGAAAATCCACCAATAAGCGCAAAACCCACCAAGATAGAGGAGGAACTTTGTCACACCACGTATGATCATAAATCATCAAATCATGCCTAGAACTACTTATCTGACCTCCAAATGTGTAAGTAGATCAGAACGTTTAGCTAGACATGATTAGGGTTATTTATTTTATTATTGGTTTGTGGATCTCCTCTGTTCTAACCCCTGATGCTTTTGTTTGCTTGTAACCTTTTAAGCTGAACCTCCAAGAAAGCTATTTTGGGTGCTTGATTTTTGGAATTGTTCTTTTAAAATCTAACAAGCCTAAGTTCAAAATGTTTTTGACTTTCTTTTTATTTTTAATAAAATTTACCCTTTTTAAGAACAGGATTGGATTTTTGGTGTTCTAAGAGGTTTGTGCATGTTAAATTTAACTGATAGCCATAGCTAATTTCCTTTGTTTTCTTTCTTAGTTGTTCCCGGGGTGGGCAGTGGTGAAAGGGCTTGAGGGTATCCCAAGGGAGAAATTCCCAAGTGCGCCTTCCTGGGTTCAAAGGGTTTTTTTGTTTTGTTTTTGTTTTTTGCATTTGGGGGTGGCAGTGTTTACCAAGCCAAGGTCAGAGAAAAGCTGTAACCTCGGGAGTTTAATACAAGCCTGGAGTGGCAAGTTTAAATTTTTAAAATCCTTGCGGGACCCACTTCTGCACTCGGCGTGACAGAGTTGGGATTCAGCCTTGACAACTTCTATATCCCTATTTCATCTATGGGTCTCAACACTTTATACAGGTGCATTTTGTTATCCCATTCTACAGATGGAGAAACTGAGGCGCGGGGACAGTAAATGACTTGCTTAAGGTCACAGAGAGAGTCGGTGTCAGGAGAGAGATTCTATTCCCTGCTCTAACTCCTATCTGTTGGGACTATGCTGCCTCTTATGAGGTTGGAGAAGTTTGCTGAAGGGCACTTTCCCAGCTTCTTACTAAAGATAGAAAGTATTTTTGGTGCTATCTTACTCCAGCCCACTCTCATCACAGGGCAGCAAGTAGCTTGTTTCTCCAGTCTCTCAGTTGGCCTGTTCTTTAGGGGACGCCTGGTTCAGCAGGACCGAATAAAGTGCACATTGCTCTCATGAAATCCTTCCATTCCCACCAGAATAATTAGAAAATCAGAAAGGGGAGGATAATGGAGTAGTGCAGTATAGGGTAGCCAAGCTGCATGGTTAGAGTGAACCAGATTTACTTCTGGTGTGACTCCAACAAAGTCGGATGAATTTGGACTAAAATGTCCGTGTCCTGTGAAATCTCGTTAGCTCTAATGTATGAAAGCTCTCAATATATTTGCTGGAATGACTATTACGCGAATGTGTCACTGACTTTCCACATCAGGCCATCTTGGTTGGTTTTTGTTGATCCGTGTGATGGCCCCACTGGTAATGGAAACTGGCTGCCAGTCCCATACCATCTCATTCAGCAATCCTTTTCCTTAACCAGCTTTGCCCAGAATGCTGCCAACAGCTGAAGTCACAGGTCTTTCTGCTGGAGTGGAGGAATGACACTTTCTAAGAGATCTGTCTATGAAATGTATATCAATAACCTCCCTTATGATCTTCCACTGGGACCATACTTGAAAATGGGATGTATGGTAAAAACTTATTGGTTGAAGTCCTGTCCACATTGAAGTTAATAGTAAAACTCCCACTGAGTTCAGTGAGGTAAAGATTCACGCGTTATTTCCACCTCCCATGTTCATTTTAGATCACGCAAAAACAACTGCAGGCATTAAACTATTGGAT
This sequence comes from Trachemys scripta elegans, assembly GCF_013100865.1. Classification (NCBI taxonomy): domain Eukaryota; kingdom Metazoa; phylum Chordata; order Testudines; family Emydidae; genus Trachemys; species Trachemys scripta. The sequence goes on from NC_048311.1 coordinate 23,172,420, forward strand.
ACTGCTAAACCTATTTGTGTGTTTTCTTTGATGGAAGTAGTATTACTATGTTTTGGAAGTCCTCAAGAAAGACCAGCTTGTAATTTGTGCAGTCCCCCAAAAGGAAACTTTACTGATAACTTGTTTAACAGTTCAAGCAATAAGCATTTGTTTAATGTGTTTATAACTTCGTTTAGAGGAACACTTTTCACACAGTATATTTTTGTAATTCTGCCATTCCTTCACCAGGTTGTCTTTGCACTCAAATGTTTTTCTTTTATCCCTGTATTGCTACATTGCTAGATTGCAGGATATCTTTTCAGGTGGAATAAAGAGAATGTGAGTCTGAATAGTATTGTTTACTCAAACTCCAGTTGTCTACCAAGTTTAATTTCCATTTTAATTCTGGCTTCATCTCCCTACCCAGAACACCAGGGCTTTCCTGAATAGTGCGAACCTTCTTGACGTTTTGTCAACTCAGGGGCTCGGTAGTGGCAATGTTATTTCACTGTAATGGATTGACACTCTATGGGAAATGAATTTGGCTTGGTTCATTTCTTAGGGCTGGTCTACACTGGGGGGTGGGGGATCGATCTAAGATATGCAACTTCAGCTACGTGAATAGTTTAGCTGAAGTCGAAGTATCTTAAATCGATTTATCTTGGGTCCTCACGGCGTGGGATCGACGGCTGCGGCTCCCCCATCGACTCCGCTACCGCCTCTCGCTCCGATGGAGTTCCGGAGTCGACGGGGAGCGCGTTCGGGGATCGATATATCACGTCTTAACGAGATGGGATATATCAATCCCTGATAAATCGATCGCTACACGCCGATACGGCGGGTAGTCTGGACGTACCCTTAGTGGACGTCGGGGAGTCAGTATTTGCAAATACTATCGTCTACTTCAATTAGCATATTTGGCCACCAGCTCTTTTTGGGGCAACCAACTGTGTGTGTGTGTGTGTGCGCGCGCGCATACATGGCCCCTAACATGGTGGGACCCTGATCTTGACAGGTGCTACCAGAATGCAATAAGAACTGTTGGCAATTTCTGGAGGAGCCAGTGATAGAGCCCCAGAGCTAGTCTCCTACTGATCAATGCAGAGGATCTGTGGCCTGGAAGTGCAGTATTTCTTTTCTGAACCTGACGCTCCAGTGCTGTTGATAAATGCATCTGTGCAATAAATCAATAAAAATCCAGTATTCTTCAGTGTATATTGTGGTTCACCTGGAATATTTCTTCTGGGTAACCATAGACCGAAATGGTGAAGAATCACAACGAGTTTTGTGACTTTGACCTGCTTCTACTTGCCCTTCCTGGAGAGCGTGGAAACTTTCTTAGGAAGCTTTTCTGACCTCCCCCTCTTTAATACACTGAACTGCTTTTAAATAAGTTTTATAATAGATATTGCTTTACAATATCAGCCAAATTCATGCCTGATGTAACTCTGCTGACTTCATACATTTAGTAAGGATACAAATGGATGAGTCTGTCTGCAGACAGACTATGTACTTGGGCTGCATGAAGGAGACAAGACAGTCTTGAGGTGTTCCAGATGGATTTTGCTGAGGCTGTAAGCTTCAGACCTTAGTACAAAGGATGGGTGAGAATCCTCTGGAGCTAAGTTTTTAATAGTTATTTCCACCCCCCTTCCCAATGTATAATTAATATAGCTATCTTGTGATTTGTATCTCGCCTGTCAAAAAAGTCTCCAGCCACCACTGGAATCCAACTGGTTTTAAAATGGCGCTTGGTAAGTCTATGAACAGGATGATATGACATGGTTGCCTATGACAGCAGGGGACTGGACTCAGTGACCCAAGAGGTCCTTCCCACTCATCTATCCTTAGGGTAGGAGGAGTTGGCCACTCTGCTCCACAGAACCATGACTGGTTAGAGAGTTGACAGCAAGTCCCATTGCATCTTCCTACTGCCTTCCTCTCATTGGAGGATGGGACTGCCACCTTGAAAGAGAAGTTGAGCCCTGGCCAGTAACATTTTAGATGCATAATTTTTTTATCCCACCAAAAATAACAAAACCTAACCCATGGATCTATTGGTTCTTTTTGCAAGAACAAAAAATACAGCATTGAATGGATTTTTCAAAAGCTAAAACTTTAAGATGTTCAAGATCAAAATTTTGTGTTTGAACCCATTTTTTCTCTTTATGCTTAATCCAGTGCCCCCTGGAGTCAATGAAAAGACTCCTGTTGATTTCAGCAGTCTTTGAATAGGCTTTTTATTAGAATACTACAAATCTATTAAGCAAAAGAATGTCTGAGTGGAGCATTCTTGGCAGAATAATTTTTTTTCCACATTTGCATTAATTCTTGCCTTTTTCATTTAACCACATTACCAAACCAAACCAAATGTGTGATTTCTAAAATTCAAGTGTGAATTTATATTTGACAAGAAACTACTTGTACTTTTATCTGTTCCTGGAGGGGAACTGTAACTCACTGGTTGAAGGCTTCCCTCCAAACACTTTACATTAGCTTATGTTAATCCTGGATACAGTTGCTGACACTTTGAGAGAGACTAAACATTTATGTATTATGTTATACTTGTTTGGAAGCTATTGCATTAGTCATCCAAATACTTCAATTTCAGATTTCTTTTGTAGTTCTTTCTGTAGTGACACTTACTACACAACACATATAAAGAGCTGGAAGAACAGTGTATTCATTAAAATAGATTTTGAGGGTTGATAGAGAAGACTTTCTATTTGGTGTTTTGGGTAATAACCAACTGAAAATAGTAATTCATGGTAGACTTCCTTTTTCTGCCCTAAAGTATTGTCTAATACTGTAATATAAAGAATTGCTACATTCGATTACAGCAGTATCTGAATTTCAGTAGAGGGGGAACATTTCGTCAACATAGTGTGTAAAATGTTCCAGGATCCTTTTGGTAGAAAGACACTAAATAAATGTAATGTATTTAACATTGGATTAAGGGAAAACTCTACGAACTTTAAGAAACATTTTAGATAGAATTGGTTGGAAAATTTCCCCAGCCTCTGTGGAAAAGGTTGACTTTTGTCCCCGTCCCCCCCCCCAAAAAAAATTGTTCAATCTGAAAATGTCTCATGTTTTAGGTTAGGTGCCTCAGGCTCCCATTTTACTTCTTGGACAGGTTAGGTTTCCTATGAGGCACTGCAGAGACATATCTGAATCAAAATATTTCAGTTTTGGGTGTTTGTGGGTTTTTTTTGTTTTTGATGATGATGATGATTGATTTATTATTATTATTATTTGCAGAAACAGACCCTCTTTCACAAAAAGAACTTCATTCAGTCAAAAACCCAATTTGAGCATTTTCCGTCAAAACATTTTTGATGGCAATTACCCTTCGTTTTAATACACACTTTTATCTTTACATAATCCTTATAGCACTTGTCCTTTTCAAAGCACTGTGCAATCGACAACTCAATGAGATAATCAAATGCTTTTGACTATACAGTGTGTTGAGGACTCTACTTTTTTAAACTGACCACCGCAAGATTGCCAAGTGTCTTACAATGTAATGTTTCTTGTATTAAGTGACTACTTCATCGCTTAGGGGAGAGGGATAGCTCAGTGGTTTGAGCATTGGCCTACTAAACCCAGGGTTGTGAGTTCAATCCTTGAGGGGGCCATTTAGGGATCTGGGACAAAAATCTGTCTGGGAATTGGTCCTGCTTTGAGCAGCGGGTTGGACTAGATGACCTCCTGAGGTCCCTTCCAACCCTGGTATTCTATGATTTAACTGGTAGCACCCAGATACAGTAACACCCTTCCTAGAAGGCTACTTGGACTGCTTTATACCTGATGCAGTGGATTCACATACAGGTTCTGATTCTGCAACACTTGTACACATGAGTGGGCCCACTGAGTTCAATGGAACAACTAGTCCTGCATAAAGTTATTCATATCCATAAGTATTTGCAGGCTCTGGACCACAGGTTGTGCACAGGATACTTCGCCCTTTCCATATTTCTGTCTATTGCTTTTAGTTTTATACTGAAACACAAGAGTTTCTTTTTCTTTTCTTTTTTTTTGTACGTCACCCAGAGGACTGGATGGGCACTTTGTAAATGTAAATTATTCTTTACAGGCTGAGGAAGAAAGACCATTTTGGAAGATGCTGGAGCAAGGAGGGAGAGAAGAATGGTCCTTGGTAAGTCTATTGCTTGATACTACTGCAAATCTAGATGGAACTGCTAAGGTTCTAATTGCATTTAGCTTGAATGACTCTTTCAGAACTAGACCTTGCATTTTTTTAATACTTCCTAGCATTTGCCTTTCAGTTCCTATATATGAAGCCTTAAGTCTATCTTTCTGTCGAAAACTGTTAGTGAAATTTAAGACTTTGAATTACTTTTGTCCTTTAATGAGCATTACAGAATTTGGCAATTTCTCTCCCTCACAGTTCACACTGGGAACCTTTCCAAGCTTCTGCCTCTGGGTTTTGTGGTTGTCAGAATTACAATGTATTCGTATTTCATGCTGGAGATGTGCTAAACTACACAATAAGTCAGTGAGCAGGGATCAAAATGCTTAGTGGGTGGCATAGATATAATTGTTTTGCATGATAAATTTTTATACCCACAGTGGAAAAGTCTCATTTGGTTTCAAATTTGCGGCGCCTTATTATGTGAAATTCTATGGCAGTGATGTTAGTGAAAGATACTTGCTACTTTAGTAGCACAGCCCTGTATGAGGTCTAAAAAGTGTATTCTGAACCACAGGCATTCAATTTAGAAAAACTGAATTAAAAAAAATCAGCACCACTTTGTACCTTTTTATTTTTAGCATAAAATACAAGAAGAGATTTTTGTGAACAGATGAGAAGCATTGCTCAGAACTGGAACCAAAACGGGTGTGTGTGTATGCCACTGAACTGAACAATTCCCAGATTTTTGCTCTGTCACCTTGGTTGAATCACTTAACTGTGCCTCAGTTTTCCCATCAGTAAAGTGGGATCAGGGAGCCTGCAGAAATTTTTCACATGGTATGCACGTGACGCCACACCATCCTGACCCTCCTGGAAGCCTCAGTCTAGGGAGCTCCTGCCTACCTTACCATGGTCCCTTGTTCCTGACCCTTCTCTGCTGGCAAATGTCAGATCCATCCTGCTTCCCAGCTCTGAGAGAAGCAGGAGACTGAGCTGACACATGGGTTGAGAGCCCAAAACTGAGTGGCGTTGTGCCCTAGCACACTGGGGGTCCTCATGATGCAGGATCTGCGGGGTCAACCCCTTATTATGCAAACTTTTGCTCCAAATAGCTCCAAATGTTTAGTGGCCATTAAATTATCCCGAACTTTTTTCTAAACTCAGCCTCAGTTCTTGCTAAATGCTATATAACTGGTTGTGATAGTCACATGATTCAGTTGTAGCCAATGACTAGTTACTAAATAGTTTAAAAAAATAACCCGAAACACACACTTTTTGACCAGCTAGCTATATTGGACCAATGTGTCTTCAGATGAAAGGATGTACGTAGATACGGTCCAATGATGTGGCAGTTGGATCTAGACTAGATGAAGGGTTTGAGGTAGAACAATGACACTGGTATTTTGCAATTTGTCCTTTGAGGTTTTTGACCTAAAATTATGCAAATAAGTTCCGGAATGCTGTCCTGTCTAACTGGTAATGTGATCCCATGTGGTGTTTGTTCCTTACGATGGGGATGGGGGGTATGACCAGCTTGGTTGGGGGGTTGACTATCCAGTCTACGCTACACATCTGTTGGTGCCTAAAGGAAGTACTCGAGGGTAACTCATGCTGCTCCTTGTTTGGACCAGCCACACGGTGCACTGCTCTGGGAGTCATTTTGCCTTTAACTGCCCTTTTATGGGCAAAACGGTTTGGGGAACTTCTGCTCAGCTGCTTCAGCTCTGCTCCCAAGCATTACACTGGCAGCAAAAGCCAGGATTTATCCTTCAAAGAACAGTAAAAGTACATAAGTTCCCAGAATGATTTTGGAGCAGTGAATATTATGGAAGAGAGATTTCTGTAGCCACAAGATGGCAGTCACTGAGCAAATTTCAAACTGTGTCTCAGTCCCTCTGCAGGATTCATGACATAAATTAACACTCTGTTCCTTGAACGGCAAAGATGCTTATAAAATGGTTTAATAGCTGGGGAAGGGTACTCTGCAATACAGAATGAAAATATGCATGTATTTGCCTAGAAGTTATTTCTTTTCTAACAAAAGGGTGTGTGTGTGTACACAATATAGAATCTTAACTGATTGAATAATTCATCAACAGTAATTTTTTTCCAGTTGATCTTCATTATACAAGTGTATGTATAATAATTCCAGCATTCTTCAGAACTGTTTAATAGTGTTTTTATTTTAGTACTCTCACTGAAGACTGCATAATCATTTCTGATTATTTTCATGCTTCAGGCCTGGGGGTGGGGGGAAAAATGGCTGTAAAAATCAGTTTAGAGTGTTCTGTTAAACTATTTTCATGGGTCAGAGGCATAGTATGAAAATATTTTTACAGTGGAAAATAAACACTTCTATAGGACTTCCTTGCCGTAGGCTCTATTTACACATGCAACAAAACAACCCCCTTCCCCCCCACCCAATTTTTCTCCCTGTTTCCCTGCTCTGTGAATGGCTACAGAAGTGTTATCAAAGTCCACTGTGGTGATGTGGACCAATTCTGAAGAAACTACCATATCTTCAACAATTTTTGTTTTAGCCCATTCTGCAGGGACACTTGGAGCTCTAGGATAGGGGCTGTGTTCAAACAGATCTCTCCAGCATGTTTCTGCTTTCCCTTGATTTTTAACAAGGTCAAACTTCACTTTGTGTGGCTGCAGAAAAGAATTAAGGTTAGAGCTGCATAACAGATGACAATATCCTCTTAAGCAGAAGTGTGTCAGTTCTGAATGGACAGCTGCTTCAGTGTTCTTGGCTAGAAATCCTGCTTGTAGCACCAGACTTCATACACATACATGGACTGTTGGCAGCCTATGCTTATGCCTATATGTTAGGATGGAACAAGTTTGTTGGATCTAGTCTTTAAGAGCAGCAAATGCCATCTTTGCTTGAAACCGTATCTTGTGATGCCAGTGAAGCTGTAGTACCTCATTCCCCTTTCAACTGAACACATCAGGCTTTATAGATTTTTAGACTTGTTTTATTCTGAAGATTATATATATATATATATATATATATATATATATATATATATAATTTTTTTACAGGTGATTATATTGCTATAGAGTTGTATGTAAATATTTTGTATGTAATGCTTGTCAGTACTATTGTTAAGCAGTCATTATTAAATATTTGAGGCCAGATTTTAATACATGCAAAAATGCATTTGTATAATTTTGTGCACACATTTGTAGGCACTCTAATTGTACGTACAGATGTCTAGTTGGACATCTAATGGGTCATTTGCACATGCAATTATTATACATGTCCACAAACTCATACTAATTCATTTCTGTGTGCACAGTTTCAAACTCTCTGAGACTTAATCTCTTTGACAGGGTTCTTCTGCATGTATCAACAAATTTAGGAAAAAGGCCCTAATTTAGCATAGTGCTTTAAGCACGTCTCGCTTTAAGTATTGCCATTGACTTCAAAAGGACTTGTGACTAAATTTAGGCACATATTTACACACCTTGCTGAGTCAGGGCCTAAAAGACTTGAAGGACCCAAGAGAAATAACTTTCTCATGGTAGAAATATAGCAGGTTCAGAAAGATTTAAGTTCTTAAGAATTTCTGTCTGTATTTTTGTAATTCCTTTTAACTAGGACCTCTCAATTAAAATGTGGCAAATTAGATTTGCCTTCAACGCACTGACTTGATTCCAGCTTCTAATCAGGTTAGGCAGTATGAAAAGCTGGAATCAAATGTGAACCCAGGGCCTGCCCTGTGTATATCCTTCCTCTGTAGTTGCTCCATCACAGCACATCTCTACTTTCTGTCTTATATTTTACATTGAGTGGAATGTGGCGTGTGCTCCCTAATACAGCTGGCACAGATTCAGGCTGGTATGGTTGTCCTGGCAGTGTCAAGTCTAGCTTAAGCCATCAAGGTGGTATTGCTTATTACATATTCATTTTTATCATTTCCTGATTTACACTACTGGAAGCTTATAGTAGAGGTTAAAAACCTCATCTGTAGTGGGACTCTACTTCAGCTGCCAAGAGTTCATTTTATCCCTGACCCTTTAAGCTACACAAGCCAGCCAACTTCATCTGTCACTAGCTTGAATTGAAACCCTGTCCCTAGAGGTGATGCATCATTTATTCTTGATTTCCCTTCTGATTCAATGGACTTGGAGATCATTATTTTTCAAGTTAACAGACTTGGCTGAAACCAAAGATATGAGCGACCTCTGCTGAAATCTTAAATTCTTCACATTCTGTAAAACCCCTTGATCATCATGGTTTGAAATGTGATTACTAAAATGGAAATATGGAATCCGAGTATATTATAAGGAAGAAATTTTCAATTATCAGGACATAATAGAAACAGCTGATTATTAGCTCCATTGGCTTTGACTTTGTAGGGGGCTGCTGAAGACTGGATTTTTGGGGGTGGGTTGGAGAGAGAAAGTATCATCAAATACTAATATTGTGGGCATCTGTATCTAGACATGAATGGGGCTAACATCACGCAGTGTGCTTTTGCATTCTGTTGGTTCAAGGCTCTGCTTATTCAGATCCTAAACCTGGTCGAAGAGGTCTGCAGGAGAACATTGCCTGGCTATAGTAGCAATTGTATTGTTACCCGAAGGACTTGGAGCTTATTTAATGAGAGAGGCTGGTCTAGATCATTTGGGCTCACTCTTGAGGTTGCACCTGTTCTTATTGTTCACCATACAAGCTGGATTCATGTGAGGCTGAAATGGGCAGAGATTTCTGAATTTAATCTGTGCTGTGCTTGCCAAAGCCAATGTTATACAGCCATGCATCAATTTTAGGAGTTCAAAAGTGTTTGAAAAATGTCTCTCTCCCTCTCCCTCCCACCCCCAGTTTCAGGTCTGAAAATATACAGTAAAGAGTCAAGCTGTGCAAATAACTGATTTTTCAGTTGGATTTCCAAACCAAAAACAAGTGGGGAGAAAAAAGATTATAGTTGAATTATAGTTGAATGAAATGTTTTGTTTGGGGTTTTAACCCTTTTCTAAAATTGAATTAATTTCAAATAGAAGAATCAATTCTTTTTGGAAAATGCCAAAATGAAATGTTGTAATTTGTTTGGAATTTTTTCTTGTACATGAATTCATGCAATATTTTAACTAATCCAAATCTGCATTTTTGTGTGTGTGTGGTGGGGGGGGGGGGGGAGGGAGCTTTTTATCCAAAATACTTCATGCAGCCAAAGTGAGGAGCAAACCTGCACTGTCAGGGACTGTACTAAATGCCAATTTTTGTGCAGGTGCGCGAACACACATTATCTAATTCTGGAGAATTGCAGAGCTGTCCATGTGCTTATCTCCAGAAATGTTATTCTCTATGATATGCGAAGTTTTCTTCAACTTTATTAAAGTTGCTGGAATAATATAATGAGAAACCTTTTTAACAGACTTTAAATTAATTTTGTCATCATCCCTTCTCTTCTCCATCCCTTTTATCGATCTGTTCTAAATATACGTGCTATAAAGGTCATAGGGTATGAGATCTGATTTGATATGTAAGGTAGGGAGTGTCAAATCTTGCTCACTTCATCCCAGTAGCAGCAGTATGGCTCCAATGGAGCTGCTCTGCCAGGGAACGTCCTACAGGCTTCTACTGCCCCTGGAGCAGGCAGCACAGCAGGGGGAGGTAGGCAAGCAAATGGCATGTATGTGACCATTGACATTATTAGGAACTTTGCTGGAGTCCTGCATGGTTGATGGAGAACAATACACTTCTCTCTTGCCCCTGTTCTCTCTGGCCTTTGGCCCACTCCTCTCTACTCTCCTATTCTGAAGCCCTCAGAGGTGCTTCTGAGTTGGGCAAAAAGAGCAATGTTCCTCCCTTCTACTTGTCCTGGCTGTGTCCCACGGGGTTTTTGTTGCCTCTGCCCAGGCACTCCGAAGGGATGGTTTGAACCATCAATGTTTGCCATGCACATCGCTGGTGTTATTAATTTACAAGCAAATTAATAGACACGGTCCCTGCACCGATGATCTCTCAATCTAAATTAGATCAGAAATATGACAGAAGTGATAGCAAACGAGCATAGTTAAGGAAAGGAGACTTAAAGGCAGGATTTTTTAATTGTTAATTACTGTATCTGGCATCTAGACTTTCAGTAGCATTTGAATTAATAAAAGGAAATTTGTCATGGATTTTTGCTTTGGTGCTCTAAGATAATACAAATATTAGCTCTTTTACCAAGTCTGCCCGCATTATGTTCTGTAATGGCAGTAGCTGCTGCATAGTTAAAGCTAGTTCCAACAAAAGCCTAAATTTTAATTCCCTCCCCTAACTTGACCTAAAATGAATGATCCTGAAAGCATGCATGCCATATCTCCTGCCAAGACAGAATATTTCTGGAATGTCCGACAAACATCAGAAGAGGTGTTTTAAAGTATTTAAAGAGTCTTCCAAATTCTTTTGGCTCCTCATAGCTTTAAAATGGTTTGGTCTATCAGCTTAAATTGTTTTGTTTTGTTCTCAATACAAAGTGATGTTTTCAGTTGGGAAGAGGGCAGGGATTGGAAGAATTATAAAAATATATAATTGTAATTTTGGATGGAAGTGTTCATACCACACATTAAGGCAGGCAGGAGAAGGAATGTCCAAGAAGCTTGTTGGAACGGAGAGATAAAGAAGCAGTTATGGAAGAATGAAGGAGGGGCCTTGAGGAGAAGACTAAGAGCTTCCCCAGGCTAGCCATAGGGTGAGGCCAGAAGGATTAATGGGGAAACGGAAAGACTAGCTGCTTAAAGGAGACTATTGGGAGAAATGCTCCATGCAGAGGTGTATAAGCCTTAAAGTGACAAGTTATAGTATTGTATTTTTCCTTTTTATCTCACCTCTCCTGTTTCCTGTGGCGATGGCTAAGGCCATCCTAATACAAAGTTGTTAGAAAAACTTTACCTTCGTCAGCAGACATTATGGTGCTGCCACACGTGGAAAGGAGCTCCCCAGAAGGCTGCGAAATAGGACATTACAACCTAGTTTGGCACCATTGCAAAGACACTTCTGTCTCTTCCCTCGTGGAGCAGTAATCCTTTCACTGGACACGTTATCCCCCTTCAGCAGCCGTAGAAGATATTACTGAATTTTCCAAATTAATCTACCTTTGAATCAGCATAGCACCCTCCCCCCCCCCCTCATCCCACAAACTATAAGTGCAGAAAGTGCAGGAGAGAAAGCTGTGCTGGCTTCCACTGCTTGGAATCCTTCCTATCCCAGAACGGATACACATGCATAATCCGTTGGCTGTGAACAATAAAGCTCTCATGTTAAAATGGCATTGAGCCGACTCACAAGGTGGTATGCCAGTTTCACTAGGGGACAGGTGCCAGGCAGAGATGGTTTAGGTTGGCAGGTTGCATATGGGTAGAAGTGTCAGCTTTTCTTCAGAATGTTTTCCCTTTTTGCTAGCGATGCCACCTTGGTAGCACATACGTTGTTTCACTTGATCACAACTGTTTACAGAACGTACTGCAATATAATGCTTGAACTATTAATATGAGTGTGTGTGTGTGTGGGGGGGGATCTTGAAGTTAAGGAATGGATACCTCGGTCTTGCAGTGCATTCTGGCAAACCTTCGCAAACACACTGGGGGAGAAAACATATGTTGTTTGGGGACTATGGTAAGCAAGTTAGATGTAGTTAATGGTCCCTGTGAAGCAACTCCAGCTGGTAGAAGTTAGATGACTGAGCCCTAAATGCTGGTTCATCCTGAGAAGTGGCAAAAAGCCAAACATTCGGATGGATATAACCCTCAATTCTGTTAAATGCCCCAGTCACACGGAGGCAAAGAAGAAGCCAGAAGCTCAGCATCATACTAGGCTTACTCCTTCAGTGATGCATAAAGGACATAGATCAGACTAGAACCCTCTAATACGAAGAACACTAGGGTAGACTCATCACTTGTATAGCTTCATTGAAATCAGAGAAGTGTCACCAGGGTCAAATTTAGGCACAGCATGTTTATAGTTACACCCACACATTTGATCATGAAAATGGAATAATCCTGTGAAAGGGAGCATTTTTTCCTGTATAATCTTCTTATCCTACCTGTGTAAGATTAAATAGCTTGTCCTTGTTCACTTAGTAAGTGGCACAGACATAAATTGTATCTAGAAACCCCACTCTCCTTCTTTTAATCCTAGATCACGTTCCCTCTTTGTTCTCCCACGCAAGCAAGTGTTAAAGAACCACTTGGACTCTGATTAAGTGTTCAAGTTAGGAAATCAAATCCTTATGCACAATAGTCTTGGTATACATAATGTTCTGTAATGTATCTTGTATATGCACAAAGTAAGAAGGGATAATGTTACTAATTTGTTCATTACTAATAACAGTTTTCATAATACACTTGCAACTTCGCTGTGTGCTAATATATTACATATATTTCGAGTTTGCAAAGACTTTTAAATGATTTTTGCTGAAACAAATGTCTTTAATACAATATTAGTGATGATTCTTTCACATTAGCAATTTCACCTCATTTCTATGCTACAGCATAATGATTTTGATCTTTATGGTAGCTTGGTGGAATATTCAGTAACTTGCAGAGATGACATGTATGTACAATACTGGAGTGTTACAAATACTCCCTTTTGCTTTTTGATGGACTCATCTTTTAAAAATGAACTTCAGGCCTTTTCATTTCATGGCCCAAGAAAATTTTGTTGTAATGAAATATTGTCTTGTTTTCTAACAAGCTCAGTAAGCTATCTTCTGCTGGACTCAAGTCCAAAATGAGGATGCAGAGATCAGTACCTATATGAATGCAGCACAGGTTCTGAGCATTGGCACCTGCTTTAATATTCATTATGCACATTGCTAAAAATGTAAATGAATCTAAATTAGTCATCTGTTCATTTGTTGCCATTACATATTCATGGCACTTTTACCAGAGAAGGATTGTTGACCCTACTACATTGCTGATCCTGTTTTAAGTCAAGGATGACAAAACGTAATTTATTTTACTTGCCCTTGATATTTCAGTGGAACACAGCATTCTTCATATCCTGTTCTAAACTATTGTGCAGTGTTACTGTGCGTGGTTGAACAGTTCTCCATAACAGACTAAGCTGCATTCCAGGGGTAGGTGAAGTGACCTTTGCCTATATAAAAAGCTAGTTGCTTTTTAGTTTTAGGTTCTTGTGTGGCAATCTACCTGGAACTTGGAGGGAGAAACCGAGACTACAGGAGAGAAGTTGGAGGAGGCACCAAGTCGTCAGTCTGCATGCACATGTTTTGAATACTAGCTGCAGTTGCAACATCACTGTAAATAGTTATTTTAATTAAGAGCCAATTTAGTTTTAGGAAACGTGGAGTCCTCTCGTGTTATTACCCAGCATGTGGTACATGAAACTTAAAATCTGGAGTGTGTGTATGTGTGTGTAAGTATTCTGTGGGCCATATTATACTTGCAATCATAAATTTGGAGTAACTTCATTGAGCCTGTTACTGTTCTGCTATAGCAGTGTAAATCTGGAATAAGTGTAGAATTTCATATGTGGGTGTGGAATCTGGCCCCTTACGAAGTCTAAGAAAGTATGAAAGAGTGCTCAGTTCAGTAGTTCATATGAGACAGTCCTAACCCTGAATCCCTTCGTCCAGCACAACAGAATTTGAAAGCCATGTTGAGGATGGGAGGTCAAGCACTTAACGTTACCATGGCAATCCTCAGTAATAAACATTCAGAACTCAAATGTAACACTGGGTATCTTGTGGCTTTGCAGCTTCGGTTCAGAGCTCTGACTCCAGTAGCCCAGAAGCCTCACCCTGGCTCTTCCCAGCCTGGTTACTCCTTGCAGGCTGACCTTAATACCCTTCCAGCCTTGAATTACTCCCCAAATTGTCCTTCTGTAGGGACTGATCCCTTTCACTGGACCTACCAGAGAAAATGTTAGGTTTGCTGCCTTTACAAAGACAGTAAAATACTTCAATCTGTTGGCTTTCTAGAAGCACATACTTTGCTGAATTTACATGGCACTGATGATGCATAATGAAAGCAAAACAAGTTTATTAACAGAGGCGCAGGGATTAAGTGATACCAAGTAAAAAAGATAAAAGTAGAAATGATTATAAGCAAATAAAAGTGAAAACACACACCGAAAAGTCTAAAACTTCATCTAGCAAGATACAGTCTCTGTTCAAGATGGTTTATCTAGGGTTACCATATTTTAGTTTTAAAAAAGGAGGACACTCCACGGGGCCCCGGCTCTGCCCCCTTCCCTGAACGCTCTGCCTCCTGCTCCTCCCCCTCCCTTGCTTCCCGCTAATCAAATGTTTGCGGTGCGGCCCTGTCCGGCCCCCCTGGCTGAGTGGCTCCCTTCGGTGGGTGGCCGGCCGGCCCAGGCTAAGAGGCTCTGGCCCCGGCGTCTCCCGCCCAGCTCGGCTCACCGGCCGAGCACCGCTGTCGCCGACCCTGCACCGCCGGGCCCTCCCTCCCTATTTTCCCGGACATGTCCGGCTTTTTGGGATTTCCTCCTGGACGGGGATTTGAGGCCCAAAAATCCGGACGTGTCTGGGAAAATCCGGACATATGGTAACCCTAGTTTCTCTCGCTCATCGCCTCCTTTCCACCTTTTCCTGTTTAGTCTGGTTAGGACCCATCACAAAGTGCAAATAGCTTGGTTTCTGTCTCTCCTAAGGTGCAGGATAAAGATGGAGTCTTCTCTCTGTGTTCCTTGCATCCCTAAAGGGATGTCTTTGTGTTACAAGTCAGAAAGGCCTCTTGGAGATTTTTCTGTGTCCTTCTGGGGTGCAGGAGCCATGTTAATTCTCTGTGTCTCAAATTCAGGATCAGGACAACCCCCTGACTGTTCAGCTCAATGGCTTTGAGTACTCCTAATATGTAAACTGAGGTAAACCCACCTTCCTTTGTCTGTCCATCTCTGTTTATCACCTTTACCTAGGACAGGCCGTCTGATCTTCAACGTGTTCTAGTAACATGATATAGAAGGAATTTATGATTTCACATATAACATTAACACATCATTTTACAATGATATTAATAACCAGTGTGGTGTTTAGTTTTCCTATAATACTTCACCAGGCACATTGTTAAAGTTGTGTGTACGGTGTGAATATAGGGGTGCCTAGGGTCACAGCAACCCATTAACTTTTTTCCCTGCCATTACAAGCATATGTCATTTAGGGTAACAAATCTTTGCAACATTTCAGCCTGTCACTAATGACCTTATTTGAAGCAGCGCTTGATTTAAGATTTGAACCTTTTGCAGCAATTCCTTCTAGTGCCAGCATATACCTCA
This sequence comes from Trachemys scripta elegans, assembly GCF_013100865.1. Classification (NCBI taxonomy): domain Eukaryota; kingdom Metazoa; phylum Chordata; order Testudines; family Emydidae; genus Trachemys; species Trachemys scripta. The sequence goes on from NC_048311.1 coordinate 23,187,806, forward strand.
TTTTGAACAAAATTAATATGACTTTAGCCTACAGTCATATAATAAATCCACATTTTTCCTGGCAAAAGGATCAGGCGTCTCATGCTTTTTAAAATAAATGTGGCTAAATCATGTCATGCCAAGTCTTGAGAATGTATTTAGATGACTTTATCTATTTCTATTATCTTATTTAAAGAGTCAAGGTTGAAGCAGCAAATGTCAAATACTCTCCAACAGCTATACATCAGCTGCAAAACGGATAGGGCTCTGTTAGTGAAAGTGATTTAAAACCATAACCAGAGACACTGAATATTGTACTGGAGTCCAGTAACATCTCACTCTAGTAAAACAAACATTGATGTTTCTATTAAAAAAACAATGAATCTTACTGGTGAATTATTTTCTTTTGGATTTTTTTTTTTTACCAATTTATCTGTGATTCAAAAAGATAATTATAGGAAAGTAAACAGTTGAGTAAGCAGTTACTTGCATGGAAAATAATGGAGATTGTACAGGTAGGCAAGAATATACATGAAATTTATAAATGATGTAACCTGGAATTAACACAGAGATGTTAGAAGCCCAATGGTGGTCTTGTGATTAAAGCATTGGACTGAGATGAAAGAGACCTGCAAATCCTGGCTTTGCCATAGATTTCTGTCACCTTGAGCAAGTCATTTTATTGCTTTGGTGCCTTAGCTGCTCATCTGTAAAATGGGGATAATACTTGCCTTCCTCAAGGAATGTTCTGAGAATAAATCTATCAGTACTTAGGAAGCTCTCCGGGTACTGTTACAGAGGTAGCAGGAAGCCATGCCAGGATTTGGTGCAATAAGTCACCTTGTACACAAATAGCAGTCAGTCAGGTGAACCAGTCTGTATAGGTAAGATGGGGTTTGGTGTTGCAACATGGTATATGTCTAGGCATTTAAGGTGATTGCAGTGTTGCCAAGTCTTGTGATTTGTTTTATTTATTTATTTAATTGCAAGTGTCATGATATTTGGTGGTTTTCTTAAAGCACCAGCTCCTGGACTCATATGATTATTTGGGAAACTGCTTTCATTTTAAAAAGAAAAGTAAATTTCTAACCATGGCGGTTGTAGAGAAAAGCTGAAAATGTGATCCCCCTAAAGACTATCTCTATGTTGTCTCAAGCTTGTGATTTTAATGTACATCCGACTGAAGTTATTTGCCTCACCTTATACTATGAACTATTGGTGCTAAGTCTTCTTTACCTGACCATCTCTGGTAAGTATAAAACCAATTTGTGCCATTTGAGCCATGCAAAGTAGTTATAGCAGATGAGAGAATCCAGTCCTTAGTGTCTGTACAAACCCAACTATTGGAATGAGGCTAAATTAATGTAGAGAAGAGCCAAGCTAGAAAATTTGGACTCTAGCACTCTAAACGCGAAGGTCTGACTTTGCAGCTCAAACTCTTCTAACAAACTTAATATTTACTAGATTTTAAAAAAAGACACCAATATTAGGCTGACTGGCCCAATGGATAGAGCACCGGAATGGAACTCAAACTTGGGCTCTATTCCCAGCTCTGCCACTGGGCTGCTGGTTAATCTTGGGCAAGTCACTTTGCCACTCTGTGCCTCAGTTTCTCCATCTGACACTGACCTCCTTTGTAAAGAGCTTTGAGACCAACTGATGAAAAGTACTATTTATGAGCTTGCTATTGTTATCCCAATGTTGCCAATTCATGATTTTATCTCCAGTTTGATATTTGGTGCTTTTCCTACAGCACCAACTCTTGGAGTCCTATGAATATATGAGAATCTCAGCTTTGTTAATCTTTTAAACAAAAAATTACATGTCTAGTCCCCTTGGTTGTGGGGCAAAGCTTTAAAACGTGAGCCCTACAGGTTCAAACCAAGTAAGTCTCAAAACTTTCAAAATTGCCAAATAAAAAGAATTCAAAATTGATTGTCATAAGGATGACTTTTTTTTAAAAAAAATCTCATGATTTTTGGGGGGCCCAGTTCATGACACTTTAACACTTAGGTCTGGTAATACTGCAGCCTGCTAGTGTTCCTTAATTCTATTGTAGAGAGAACTTCTAGCAGCAATTAGCTAGTGCAGTTTCCATGTCCACTCCCTGCTTGTGGTGAGGCTGAAAATAAGTGGGGGTGGAGAGAGGAAGCACAGCTGACTGAAAAGGTCTATTGGGTCCAGTCTAAGACCAAGCAGTAGCTCCCATATATTTCTCCAGGCAGGATGGCAACTATACTCTGACTGCAAAGTGGCTCATCAATCGTGGAGGTGATTATTATATGCTTGCAGTAGTCTGTGGTGGCTGAAGAAATGTGTTTCAGTGCTCTGTTCTTGTTGGAGTTTCCTAAGTGCTGAAGCGCTTTATGCCCAGGTACACTGCATCATACCCAATGGAGTCCATCAGAGAGGTGATGACGGCGTGAATAACTGAGACCAAGTCATCATTTGCCAGGATGGAACAGAGTCTCCTAGTCAAATGCTGCCAAGTGAGAGCTCAGCGTCGGTGAGGAATCCAAAGTACTCCTGAACTACAGGCTGATTTGACTAACTGTGGATGTGTCCCTTCAACCAAAGGAGACTACACCATGGCTGTGAACTCTTCAAAATGCTTTCCTCTGCCCACCAGCATCACCTCCGAGCTAATCGTGTCCAAGCAGCAGGCCATTTTGGTGTTCGTGGTTATATGTGAAGGGTAGATAGAGCTGTATCTGCATATTACTGACTTGAATCCGAGCTCACCTAGTGGTTGCATGTAGATGTTAAAAAGAACCAGATGGAAAACTGATCCTCGTAGGACTCCATAAGCGAGGCGTCTGGTGGTGGAGGAACAGTTTCCACACTCATTGGGAACATCCCTACAAGAAGCATTAAAATGAAGCCCATATCCCCAGACCCTTGCCACTTCTCTCAGGTTAGACTGCAGTAGATCGCGATCAAGAATGTTGAACACTGCAGAGAGGTTCAGGAGGGTGAGAATGGATATCTGCCCTCTATCCATTGACACCAGGAGATCTTCCATGAGTGCCACAAAAATGGTTTCAGGTCAATATCCTTGCCTGAATTGAGATTGTGCTGGGTCTAGAGAATATTAGCTTCAGTTAGAAAAAGCTTGTGGTTAACTTTTTAGCTAGCTTCTTCATGCCTTTGTCAGAATTGGAGCTTGACACTGGGCGGTTGCAATGAGAGCCAATATATCCAGGCTGAGGTTTTTCCAGTGTTGGTTGGACTATTGGGTGTTGAAAGGAGGAAGGGAAGATTCCTTCTCTGAAGGAGTGTTGGCTGTTTCATTCTGGAGTGGCACCAGTTGTTCATGATTCTCGCAAGCTAGGAAGGGCATGGGTCAGATTCACAAGTCTTGGGTCGAACCTTCTTTAGGTGGTCTGAGTTTCTTGAAGAGTGAATGTATAGAATTCCAGGAATGCAGGTGGGCTGTGGGCTGTTGGTTGATCATTGTAGGCAGGGCAGATTCATGCTGTTTGGGAAGGCTTCTCAAATGTGCATGATCTTTCACTGACATAGGATGATAGTTCTTTGCAGTGCTTGGTGCCCAGTTCTCATGCAACCTGTAGGCACTCAGGTGTGATGAAGCTATTTACCACCCTAGATAGTTTCTTGAGATAGGATTTGGCAGCCTGAAAGGAAGGTTCTCTTAGCCTGTAATACAGCTTCTTCATAGGTATTCAGAAATTTGTGTTTCATCTTGTGTGTTTCAGCCTTTGTTTTCCCACCATGAATTCTCAAATTTCCACTCCTCTCTCTTCGTCTACTGCATGGTGTCTGAAAACTAAAGCAATCTGAGTGGGCTCTAGGGAGGAAAATGCCAATTTGGGGCCAGTGCATTAATGGTCATGGCTAGTGTACAGTGTGAGTTAGATGACTGTGGTCCTTTAGCAGGTTTTGGAATTTGTTAGAATCCATGAATCTTCATGGTTGAACAGGATCATTGGTCTTTCTTGTTGTCTGGGATCTGGAAGGTCTCTGATTACTGCCTTAATGAGGTGAGGGGCTGACCAAGATGGTGGCTGGGTTGTGAAGTTCTCAATTTGGACATCGAGGCCCAAGATTCATTCCACACTGGAATGAAAACAAAACTCTTTAAAATGTTTTCATGAATGGAATTGTCAGGTGAGCATTTAGATTCAGAAAGGTTTCTTGGGTCCAGGGCACATGTGCAAGCTCTGTCTAATTGAAGTCTCTTCCTGACCAGTAAGTCTCAAACATTTCAGCTTTGAAATGCTCCAACCAGCTTTAATAACTACAGGTCAAAAGAACATATTTTAAAAATATAGCTCATGCTTCAATAAACACATGCCAAATACTTAAAGATTCTCCTTGTTTGTCATTCATGTGTAAACCAACTTCTTCACAAAACATGTGAAATGCACCAGATTAGCACATCCATCTACAATAAAAAGAGGTTTGGGTCTAGTGGTTTGAACATAGGATCAGGAGACAGGAAATCTTGAGTTCCAATCCTGATTTTGACCAATTTCTTCTGTGGGCTTGGACAAGTCATACATGGCCTGATTTTCAGAATTGCTCCGTGCTCAGTGATCGCTCTGGGTGCTCAGCACCTCTGAAAATCTGGCTGTGTATTAAAACAATTAAATGCACAAAGAAAAATCCATTTCAGCACCAGGAATTTGGTGGGTATTCTAAACCTATTCTGTTGGGGGCTCAAATAAGGAACAGTAAGTGATGATAGAAGGGAGGAAGGAGGTGTATGTTTACCTAATCCTCCCATGTGCAATTTGAAAAGATAATGAAAAAACTGGGTTATTGCCACTGCCCTTGGGGTATAAATACAGAATTTTAATGGTGTCTTATAAAAGTATTTACACAATTTCAACTACAATAAAAAAAACCCCTCTTCTCAATCTCCATTCTATCAAAGACTATTTCAGCATCAAGCAACATAGCCAACTCCTCTGGTGAATCCAATTTCAGATCTGCAATCACTGCTTCCAGATGGTGGCTATCAGCAGCCAGGCATCATTTTTTAAAAAAAAAATACCTTTTTAAATCTCTGTGGACTATTTCAAGAATCAGGCCTCCAGGCACAAAGTTGGTATTTTCACTAATATTTTGAAATTAATATTAAATAGAACTATATAACATGTTCTCCATAGGAGCCCTCACAGGCTTAACTTAAAAAGGGGAGCAGGGCTGGGGGGGAAGCCATCACAGAGGATATATTAAGGCCAAAAGAATTGTATTAACCTGTACGTTTGTAAAGCTATTTTGCAAATATAGGGCCAGGTAGGTCTTATAGGACAAAAAGACCACACACACCCCTCTTCAGGCCACCCGATTTTGATCACAAAAAGTTTTTTTGAGTGCAGTTGTCCTTGCAGACCCTTCCATGACTTCTCACTCTACGCCAGGACTTACGATCCACCTCTACGGTGACATAAGGCGAAACAGGCGATAGAGTTTGAGAGCTAGGAGTGCCAGAGAGCTGGATTAAGAATTCCTTTATATTCCTTATAACAGAGTCCTGCTCTTCTCTGCCTCAAGGGACATTGCATGAACCTCTTCCATGGAGTTGGAACATTCTTTTAAACAGCTCATAGTCATTCTTCTGCCATTCCCCAACCTTGATGCCTACCACTTTCCCCACTTCAAATGTGTATAGAAGAAAATGCTTCATTAGCTTTAAAAGTTAGACCTCTAGGGAAATACTGTATATACTTGTTCATTAGCCCGTTCATTTATAAGATGACACCCCACCCCCCCAAGATGGTTAGGTAAAAATAGCAAAAACTGTATGACCCTTTCATAAGCCGACCCTATATTTCAGGGGTTGGCAACTTTGGCTCCTGGCCCGTTAGGGAAAGCTGCTAGCGGGCCTGGACGTTTTGTTTACCTGGAGCGTTCACAGGCACGGAGCCCCTCAGCTCCCAGTGTCCGCGGTTCGCCATTCCTAGCCAATGGGAGCTGCGGGAAGTGGCGAACTGCAGACACTGGGAGCTGAGAGGCTCCATGCCTGTGAACGCTCCAGGTCAACAAAACGACAATGGATTAGATATTCAATGATTCCATAGAGTTTAAAAACATCACATTTTGGGGTAGACCCGTTTATAAGCCGACCCCTGCTCTTTGATGCGTCACTTTATCAAAATATTTGGCTTATGAACGAGTATATACAGTATAAACCCAATGATCACCAGTGCATGGGATTTTTCTCAGCTAAATCCTCATGAACTGATGGACGAACAAATCACCTTTCTTCTTTCCTGTTGTAAGCACTTTCTAATACAAAAGGTTTCATCTGAGTCTTCCATTGGCCAATAATTCAGATAACTTGTTCAATATTTATAAACAGACAATGAAGGTTTATTCAAACAGAAAACTAAAAGAACAACTCGTGCTTAAAACCAAACTGTAAACAAATGAATGAAAGTGATTGGACCCCATGAATTTATCATTGCCAAGTTTCACAGCACACTCTGTCCAGGCAGCAACCATGATGTCTGCAAAGTGCCTGGCACACTATTGGAAGTAAATAAATAATAAAACAGCATAGCTCTTGTTAAGTTACAAAATGGCTGTCACTGTATAATTCTGTGGTCCCCAATTCTCCGCTTCTTTGGTCAACAGATGCATTTGGTTTGAATCAGTGTTTTCAGAGATAACACTTGATATTACAGACTGCTTCAAGTCAAAAACCTTGCTGTGAACATCCCTGAACTTTATAAGTAGGAAGAGATGAAGGGAGACAAGTCATGGTAGGAGTCTGAATCCAAATTTTGCTAGTGGACCTGTATCTCTATAATGATCCAAATCCATCACCAACACTCCTAAACTTTATAGTGTGTTGGAAATCGGGATCCCATTTCCAGTTATGCCTCTTGAGCTCATATCAAGAAGAGATGGGCTCAATATGCTTGTGTTCCTCAATTTATGGCAGTCTCTTTGTGGGTGCAGGAGAGGAAGGGCTACACAGGTTATACTGTTATCTCTATTGAAAATGGTCTTAATATTTTTCATAAGCTCTAAACACACCAAAAAAATCAAACAGCAGACTGAACCCAAAAATATAGGGTGGATTCTTGTTTGCTCTCTGAAGTTAAGAGCCGTGTATTGCCACAAATCTGTTATTTTACGTGACAATGTAAATTAATGCATCTTCACAAGAGAGATCTGCGTTGTGATGCATGTTTTTTTTTTTTTTAAGTGTGTATATATATCAGTCAGTTCCCAATTTTGTGTTTGAAATCAAACAGTCTGGGATCAGCATGCTTTGAATTTTAATAAATCCCTTCAGGGTAATCACAGGTTATGAATGCAGAAGACGAGTTCTGTGCACCGCGTTCCAGTGCTCTATACGCCGTTTAAGCTGCTTCTGTTCCCTGCACTCATATTTGAGCATAAAACCCCCCCTCAGATTTCATTTTAGCTAAAATTCTTGATCAAAACTATGAAGACCAGTAAAACAAAACGAGGTTCTGACCCTCCTATAAATCAGCTGTATAACTGGGAATATATTGGGGTATCCCTCATGTTGCTATAAATGGTAAGCCTGCTGCAAAGCAAATAGCATAGGCTGTCTGAGTTGAGTGCCTGGGGTGTATGAGAGCCATAAGAGAAGTATTAGCAGAAGAACCCAGCCCTGACATCACTGTTGCCTATGCATGGCAAGGGAGAGCCAGAAGGAGGAGTTAAAACTACCTTTCATGGCCATGAATAGAGAACTGTCAACCAAAGGTTTACAGGTGGGGTTTTAAAAAAGAGCGTATTGGGAATTGTGCTCTGAAGGCACTTTTGCAAATTCCACTCTAGGGATATCTCACTCCACAAGCTAGTGTTGTGTATAAGTCAGGTGGCAAAGCTAGGCATCTCCTAAAACAGTCTGCTCACCCCTAATATTATACATCCACGGTATGTAGTTGTATTGTATTGGAATAAGGTGGTATCTCTTTTTAAATATTTGTGACCCCTCTAGTAGTGGTCACCCCACATTCTTTGTTTTATAAGTCTCAGTGCAGCAGGATGCATATTTGTGTATAGTTAGGAAACCGTTACCTGGAACCCAACTGTGCCTGTGTGATTGCTTCACATTCTTGTTGCATAAAGAGCAACAGTCACAACAATAGTCTTGCTCCAGTTTCCTATTGTTAGATATTAAAGTAAAATTAAGAGCTTGTGAAAGCAAAAAGGACATCTGCATCGATGCCGAAAACTTGGAACAGTTAGATTCAATTCAGTTAAAGGTTCAATTCTGTTCTAGTTCTGTATCGTTTTAGATAGAGAAGGAGGGTAGGAATGAAGTCTTCTCTTTCCCCAGAAGTCCAAGGAAATAATTGAACTACAGGATTTCAAATGTCCAAAGTGGGACGTTATGTTATGCAATCTTTCCACACCTCTCTACCCAGGCACCTCAATCCTACCCTGAAGTAATTTTGCTTTTTTTAATCCCAGACTTCTCTTAAACCACCGACTCGCTTGAGTCCTCTAAACTCATTTTGGTGAGTTTTCCTAAATTACGAGGTCTAGAGACAGGACTAGTGCAATAATCCATCCTGCCATCCAGGCCTGACTTGATTTATTTACATGTCAGTGCTACGAAAGCTGATGAAAGACAAGCTGGTTTATTATGCAATGAGACCTTTTAATAAAAGTTCAGCTAAACAAAAACTGTTGAAACAACTTCCCAAGATGAGAGAGAATTGAATAGGTCTAATAAAAGAGTGAATAACTAACCAGCAGTTCATTAAAGTCTATGGATTAAGTGTCCAAAACTAAAACCTAGAAGGTTTCCCAGTTTAAGCAGTGGGGCAAGGCACCCCTTTCCTCTCACCACACTGAGCACTTCCGCATCTGGCGATGGTGGGTCTGGGGTAATCCGTCCCACTCAGGGCAGGGTTTGCCTTCCCCCTTCTGTGCTCCCTTGGTCGTGTTTTCAGGGTAGGCCTAAGGGCTGATCTTCCATGAAACAAAAAGGAAACAGACTCATAAACAAAAAAAAAACCCCAGGGGGCTACCTTTCACTGCCTCTTCGCTGGTGCAGGTGTTATCTTGTTGGTTGCCCTGGGGCATCTGTCCTTCCCCTAGCAGGCACTCAGGTTTGGCTGTTTCCCCTATGGGAAGGAACATAGTCTCTCATCCTGGAGCAGATTATGTCCCACGGGAGCTTGTGTCCCGCCCTTCCCCTTTTCTCTGCCCAGCCCAGAGGAGGGGTTTTTAAAGGCCTCAGGCAGTCCTTAATTGGATTCAGGTGTCCCTAATTGACCTGAGGTAACCCCTTTTAAGTTTATAGGAAAAAAGCCCTAGAATGTTATAGGCCCAACATATCAACCAAGACCTTCTTACAGCTGTCGGCAGGGCCGGCTCCAGGCACCAGCCTGGCAAGCAGGTGCTTGGGGCGGCCGCTCCAGAGAGGGGCGGCACGTCCAGGTATTCAGCGGCAATTCGGCGGACGGTCCCTCACTCCCGCTTTGAGCAAAGGACCTCCTGCCGAATTGCCGCCGCAGATCGCGATCGCGGCTTTTTTGGCTGCTTGGGGTGGCCAAAACCCTGGAGCCGGCCCTGGCCGTCGGGCCTGACTTTGTTACAGCAGGAATTATGCTTTATGAATTACTCTGACACTGGATGTTACCAGCTAAGTGGGCAACTGTGGGGAAAACAAAAATCACCTTAGGACCACCAATCCTAATAACCATAACAACTCAACTGGTTTTAAAAACTGGTTACAGCTTAAAATAACGTAATTCTTTGGTGTTAATATTTTGCCTTACACTAATCCTTAAGGCAATGAAGGGGACACGTTCAGCAGCATGCAGGGAGGGTGGCGAGGTGGGGGTGGTGCTACACTCTCTGAAACCCTTCACTTCAGAAAAAAGTTGCTCATATAATAAAACATCCCACACAACATTATACGCAGTGGTTGAAGTAGGCTGAAACAGGATAGGAGCTCTCATTTCACTAGCCAAGGAAGAGAGGATGGTGTGGGGGCACTGCTCCCTAAAGCCAGGGAGAGAGGAGGTGGATGAAGAGCAGTTCTCCTTCTGTTTTTAGCAGAGTGAAGCTCTCCTTCCCTTCCTCCCCCCCCCCCCCCCCCCCCCCCACCCCCGCCTCCCCTGTCCAGCCCCTCCCCTTCTTTTTTTTGCGGAGTGGCACTCTCCTCCCCCCCCCCCCCCCCCCCCCCCGCATATAAGAAATTTGTCTCCTGTGTCAAGCCGTCTGGAGTGGCTCATGACCTTGATCTGCCAGTCTCAGGGCAGAGACCCCAGACCGGTGGTATGTTCTGTAATTAGTTTTCATCAACCCAATAACAAGTGTGAACTCCTCAGACACTATAACAGTCTTACCATGGAGTCACAGACAGTCCCCTTGGGCATTCCAGTCTCTCTTGCCATCCAGGCAAGCTGGACTTAGTTTGGGATGGGTCACTACACCAAAAATCACAATAATATTCAGGTTGCTCCCAGTCCCAAGAGACCAGTCACTTACCCCAGGTCAATTTGTACCTTAGATCCTGCATCAAAGACAATGCTTGCAGCCAATCCTAGAGTAAACTACCTAAGGATTTAATAACTAAGAAAAGAAATGAGAGCGTTATTACAAGGTTAAAGCAGGCAAGCATATATACACAAATGAGTTGCAGTCTCTGGTTCCAAAAGGTGACCGAGTTGTAGTAATCTGTTAGCTGAATGTCTTTTAAGGCCAACCCAGGTTGATTTTGGAGAGCTCGGCTTCTGTTTCGGAGCTTCGGCCCTGTGAGAGTCCAAACAGTGAAAGAGATGAAAATAGCTGACAAGAACATTTTTCATTTCCTTCTTCCAGAATTCAAGATGATGGGACAAACCCTTTTGCAGGTAGCCTCTTTGTGGTGTGAGGCAATTATAGTGTTTGTATTCTGATGTTCCATAATGGCCTGTTTAGTTTTGATAGCCCTTCTTGATGGACAAGGGAGGATCCCTCCTGACTGGACTCACAGTTTCAGAGCAAACATTTTTCACAGTTATAGAGCAAAAACTTAAAAATTACCTTAGCGCATATGATAAAGATATTATAAGTGAGATTAATGCATGCAGCAACTTACAAGGACTTCATAAAGTTCAAACACTAAACACATTGTTTTACGTTCAATACCTATCTTAACCATAACAATACACTGGTGAAACAGACTGGTTTCTAGCAAAGAATTTGTCAGTGCTTGACTGAGGCATAAAACTGTGGCAAAAGCTGGCAACTGGTTTGCCAACGTCACATCCTCCTTTTCCTTTTTTGCTGAGCCATCAAACCCACTGCAGAAAACGTTACAAGTATTTGATAAGATGAAGAGTGGTGAGGAGAAGACTCAGAGCATGAGGATCAGCCTACATGTCTGAACATGCACAGTCTGTATTCAGGGGCGGCTCTGTTTTTTGCCGCCCCAAGCACAGCAGTCAGGTGGCTGCCGGCAGCATGCCTGCGGGTGGTCCACGGTCACGCGGATTTGGCGGCGTTTCTGCGGGTGATCTGCCAGTCCCACGGCTTCGGCGTACCCGCCGCCGAATTGCCAAAACCGTGGGACCAGCGGACCTCTCACAGGCATGCCGCCGAAGGCCGCCTGACTGCTGCCCTCACATCGACCAGTAGGCTGCCCCCCGCGGCTTGCCGTCCCAGGCACGTGCTCGCTGCGCTGGTGCCTGGAGCTGCCCCCGCCTGTATTTGGGAGCCAGGAAGATACCTCTTGGTAGCTGCTACAAGTACTGTAGTGAAGCATGTGGCAGATGCGCAAGTCACTAATCAATCATCCAGATAGTTGAGGAGACAGGCTGAGTTCCAAAGTTACACAGACCAAGAGGGATGTTCTGTTCACTGGGATACTGCCCAGTTTTTCTGCAATGTTTAAACTCCTCGGGCAACTCAAAGCAGCATGGGCACTGGCCTCAAACCGAGGAATCAGACCTGTCCTCTGGCGCATACTCCAAGTATTACAGGACTGCATAATGTAATAATATGTCTATCTTATTTGGCATAAAACACCACACATACCAACAGTGAGAGAGGGAGTGAAAGATATGAACCCAGCAGAGAACTTGTCTCTGCCTAACAGTTCCAAAATTTGAGTAGTTCCTGTCTATGTATTTAGTCTCAGGATGCACAGCTGCCACCCCTCCCCTAAAACATATTAGAAGTTCTTTAACTATCTAAGACTATATTGGCTCTTTCTTCTGCCCATTTTGGAAGTAGGGCAGACCCCTAGTGTACAGCCCTTCTGTTCTGGCTGCTGTACATGTTCCCGGGGCAGCCTCTTCGCAACCTGGTCCTCCTATCTCTAAAACAGCCCAGAACCATGGTGGTTTCATGGCATTTGGGAAGTCACTCGTCATTTGTGCCCAATACTCATGTATATCATGACCTGTAGTGTTCTAGATCTGTGCCTCAGTGAACTGCCAACCAACAACAAAACTTGCTGTTGGCCTGGATGTCAGGAAATGATGATACAAGGCAGCGCAATCAACTCCAAATGTTAAAGGGACTCCCCAAAAAACCCCAACAGTTTCTTTACCTGCACTTCAAACATCACCTTGAATTATCACCATCAGAAAAGTTTTAAATATCAAATTCCCTTTTCACTCTTTACACTGTTTGTTGGCTTTTTACATTTTTCAGCTTGAGCAGTAACAACTGAATAATCAGTTTTGCTTTTGTCATTTTCTAGGCAATTTCACTTTCAAGTCCTCTTACGCTAGCACTGTGCTGCAGTTTTGGGGCTGTTAATAGTGCCTGCATTGAACTTTTTGTTAAAAGGACTTTTTGTTGTTTTTTATTTAAGTAATAAAAGCATTTAAATTGTTCTCATATTTTTAAAGCTCATTGGGTTCACATTTGACCTGTTACTGTCCCTTTAAATACTTATTGTTACAATAGTAAATTGTGAGAATTGTACTGATACAATACAACCTTAATGCTGGCTAAAAGAATGTTTATTCCAGCCCGTCTCTAATTTTAGCAGAATTAAGAAATAATCTCAGACTCATAGACTTTTAAAGTCAGAAAGGACCATCTCCTTCTGTAACATTGCTATCAAATATATAGAAAGCCACACATCTATAAATTTATAGCTTGTCAAAGTTACTTTTGCAAACCAGACTTAAATGTGGTCTTTAGCATAGCATACAGCACTGTGATCCAGAATGGCTGAGGATTTTTCCTGGCTCAAATGGACTTGCTGTGCAACGTTGGTCAAGTCTCTTAAGCACTTTTGGATTCACTCATCTGTAGAGCAGGGATGATAATACTTAATCTGAGTGGGGTGAAGCACAATTAAAGTACTTTGAGATCCCAATAGTAAGCCGCTATATAAAGTGCAAAATATTTAATTACTTGTCTAATAGCATTACAGTGCTCAGCATTTATTGCCATTACTGATGTCTATTAGGAATTTGCTCCTCAGGTTTAGACTTTTATAGCTCTAAAGCCACTGAGAGCATCAAAAAAGGGCTTGATTGTGGTGGCTTGGCTGTTCTTAGTCATGAAACAGTAAATTTTCAGGATAGAGCACAAGAAATTAGTCACAGTCCTGTAGTTAACAGAAATGGGAGTCAGGTTTCAGAGTGGTAGCCGTGTTAGTCTGTATCAGCAAAAAGAACGAGGAGTACTTATGGCACCTTAGAGACTAACATTTATTTGGGCATAAGCTTTTGTGGGCTAAAACCCACTTCATCGGATCATGCAGTGGAAAATACGGTAGGAAGATATATATACACAGAGAACATGAAAAAATGGGTGTTGCCATACCAGCTGTAACGAGACTAATCAATTAAAGGTGAGCTATTAGCAGGAGGGAAAAAAAATGTTTGTAGTGATAATCAGGATGGCCCATTTCCAACAGTTGACAAGGTGTGAGTAACAGTAGGGGGAAAATTAGCATGGGGAAATAGTTTTACTTTGTGTAATTCCCAGGCTGAAAATGTGCCCCTAAAAGTCCTGTATCAACACAGTTCTGGTGCTTTATTGGACACATTATAAAGGCAGCTTCCTTCTCATAGGAATCTGCATTGTACAACATGTGCTTCTTTATCAGTCAGTTTCCAGTTCTGTGTTTGAAAAGAAATCAGTCTGAGATTGGCATGCTTCGAAGTTTAATACTCCTCTTCCAGGCAATTGCAAGTTATGAATACAAAAGATGAGTTTGTTGCTTTAATTATGGTAGAGTCCTTCTAGTATCTGAGCAAGAATACCCTATCCTTATCCTAGTTTAGCTAAAAAAAAAAAATCACTAAAATGAAATTGACCAGCAAAACAATATGAAAGATATTGTCCTAATGCCATACAAGGACAGTTCTAGCCATGATCTGGAAGCAACTAACTCAAGAATAGAAATGATGTTTGCCTTCTGGAGTGACATCAGGACAATTAGTTAAATTCATATGCAAGCTTCTTATGAAAAGACATTTTAATTTTTTTTAAATCTTCATATTAACAGGTTATGAACACCACAAACACTGATCATCTGCATGCTACAATGGAAAAGTGCCTTCAAAAACGCAAATAGCATTTTAAAAAATTTCTTATATAACTTTGGCAACATTTAGTCAACACTGAAATACAAGAAAAAAAGAGCATGTTTGTTGTACATCTAGTTCTTAATTAAAAACATGATTTTGAAAGAAGCTGAACTGTGAAAATTTTTGCCATGATATCAATTACTGAATTAGTTACAAAAATCCATAAGATACAATATACAGAGAATACTTGTCTCTAACAGCTGCATCTAAATCTTTGTAAGGAGGATAGAGAAATCCAATTTTCACTTTTAAGTCTACATTTGCACATTTTAGGGATTTTATTAAAGTTCCATTTGGATTTGGATAAGGTTTTCTTTGGCTGTGAAAAAATAAGGAAAGATGGGTTAGCTTCTTAAAGTCAATGTCTCTTATGACTGGAATAAAGTACCAGTTATATAATTTAATTTTTCTTATTGAACAAACAATCCAGTCACATCTTGTTGAATAAACAGTGCTCTCTCCCTATGAATTTCCTATCATTAAAATTAGAGATATTAATGAAATCATAGGTATGCCAAGACATTTCAATAAAAATGGAAGGATGAGGTAATATTCATTTTGAGACTGGCATATCAAAGCAGCATCCATTGCAGACTCACAGCAAACCTAGGGTATATTATACCTATAGTGATTGGGATTTCCCTACACTCCTCCTTCCAATGGAGAAATCTAGAATATACAGCACAAGTGTGTGTTGAAAAAAGTATTGTTATCTGTTTATAGACTTGTCTGTGAAACTGCAAAGATAAGAGCTGAGTGCTTGACAATCATCAATGAACGTATCCTCAAAACACCGCTCTTGAGACAGGAAGTATTATCACCCTATTTTATCGGTGGGAAATTGAGATACAGAGAGTGTGTTTGTCCAAAGTCACAAAAGACATTTGTGATGGACACAAGATTTGAACCCAGATCTAATTATTCCTAGCCCAGTTTTGTAACTGTAAGACCATCCTCTAAGGATAGACTCCTTTAGCTGTAACTACTTTCTTGCAAGTGTCAATTACATGTCTGTGGCCTAATTGCTCTAT
Source organism: Trachemys scripta elegans (assembly GCF_013100865.1). Lineage (NCBI taxonomy): Eukaryota > Metazoa > Chordata > Testudines > Emydidae > Trachemys > Trachemys scripta. Next base: position 23,203,320 of record NC_048311.1, read on the forward strand.
ATTTAGGTACTTATATGGCCACTGCCACCATAGTATCTGAGCAGCTCACAAGCTTTAATGAGTTTCTCCTAGCAATATCTCTGTGAGGTAGGAAGTGCTATTATCTTCATTTTACAGATGGGGAATAGAAAGGCTAAGTGACTTGCCCAAAGTCTCTGGTGGAGCAGGCTATTATACCCGACTCTCCGAAGTCCCATGCTAGTCTCCTAACCACTGGACTATCCTTCTCTCCTAATCTAGCTATCGTTATGAATATAAGGAGGAAAAACCCCTCATTAAATATGGCTGTCTAACAGACTTTATTTAAATCTCATTGTAGTGAAAACCTCATTCTTAAAGAAGTTTGACTCCTAGAAAGGCACTTCAGTATAAATGATGTGACAGTTATTGTCCAATCTTCCTCTGAAACAGTGATTATAAATTCCTATTAATCACTGAAATGTTTAATGAATGCCTTGATATTGCTAAATGGCAATTCTCCTTCAGACACAATATATAGGACCTCAAGAAGTCTTAGGAAAGTTTAATTGTCTTTTTTTTTAAGACTGTCTAATTTTTCCTTCTTACCAGTCCCAGCTGACTTTTGACTCAGGTTGGATTGCTAATAGCTAGTTTATGGTTAACATATCTGCAATCATGAAATGTCTTGGTAGCATAAATGAACAAGCTTTGGTCTATATAAACACACTAATATCAACAGTGCACATGAAAGATGTGGATTTCAGATTAAATGCATTTATGCAGAAGCATGCCTCCTTTGCTCGGTGTCATTCATATTATTGATAGTGCTCTATGCTATTTTAGTTATTAATCTTTGGCTTTCTCTCTGACACACACTTTAAAAAAAAGTGTATGCAGAGCATTAATGCAGATGACGGAAAAATAATGACTTGACGTGTAAATGACTTGTTGGCAAAAATCCTGCAGTCCAGGTGTTACAATTTATGAAATCATTCACCTAATCGAAGACCTTCTAAAGGTTTTTCTTTCTCTACCCTGTTGGTCATTTAAAACTAATCACAGATATTTATTCATTAGATACAATTCTTTTATATTTTATGGGGCATATTGTCTCTCAAAATGTCATCGGTCTGTACAAAATAGAGAAGGGTGTATGACCAGATGGTCAAAGCTATTTTTCCCCCTCCGCAGCAGGATAAATGGGGTAAAGCTCATGGCAGACTCCCCGGTTTTCTTATTAATGGAGCCAATTTACTGTCCAGAGAGCTGAGTCATTTGCTAAAGGAGGTGTTTTTGTTTGTTTTTAGTTGGGGGGAGGATGCATGAGGAAGGAGGTTAAATGAAGTCAATCTGGCAATTAATAATCAGCTTTTTAGCCTCATAGTAATATGATAACTTTGATTCAGGGATTTGAAACAATATGTTCACCCCCCAGTGAGCTACAGCTTCAGAAACCAAGTGGACTAAAGTAAGAATAGAATATCTACAGGGCTCTCTCTCTCTCACATACACCCACCCTCCTCCCTCTACCTGCTCACAAAATTAAAATAAGTTGTAAATCTAATAGACCTGTTATGGTGTAACTCTTAGTGTTGCACTGTATCTTCCTATTGGGAGGAAAGGAATTAGTACTGCACTGAAAGGATACGCAGCTGTGAACCTAGGCTACCACCTGGCTTTAACCATTTTGGGGGAGTGACCTACCCTGTGGTAAGTGACCACAAAATACTTCAGAACTGCTCTGACATATATTTTATTAACTCATAAGAACATAATGGCTGTACCGGGTCAGGCCAAAGGTCCATCTAGCCCAGTTTCCTGTCTACCGACAGTGGCCAATGCCAGGTGCCCCAGAGGGAGTAGACCGAACAGGCAATGATCAAGTGAACTCTCTTCTGCCATCCATCTCCATCCTCTGACAAACAAGAGGGTAGGGACATCATTCCTTACCCTTCGTGGCTAATAGCCATTAATGGATTTAACCACCATGAATTTATCCAGTTCTCTTTTAATTCCTGCTCTTTCTTGTTAGTGTATATGTGTACCACTGCCTTCTGCTGACCATTTAACCAGAACTGCACAGCTCGTGTAAGCCTTCTATTTAGAGCTGGTTCAAAAAATGTTTTGTTATGGTAACATTTTCAAAACAAATTTTGTTTGAAAATTTTTCATGAAACAAAATCTGAAAAATGTTCAAGAAAACCAGAAAACATTTTTTTCTTCAGTTTTTGGCTTTTCCTGGTTCCTATGGCCACGGTCCACTTAGAAATCAACAGCAAAGGGAGAGGCAGGTTAAGGGCTTGTCTACACTTGAAACGCTATAGCGACGCAACTGCAGTGCTTCAGCGTAGATACTACCTATGCTGATCGGAGAGGTTCTCCCATTGGCATAGGTAATCCACCTCCCCAAGAGCCAGAAGCTAGGTTGATGAAGAGTTCTTCTGTCAACCTAGTGCTGTCTAAATTGGGCTTTAGATCAGCATAACTAGGTTGCTCAAGAATGTGGATTTTTCACACTCCTGAGCAACATAGGTGGGTCAACCTAACCTTTTGATGTAGACCGGGCCTCAGTTAGGAGTGCTGGTCCAAGAAGGAGGTACACTACAGGTTCCTACAGGCTTTGCTCCCCCCAGAGGCCAAAATCCTTCTCTTCATCTTTGGTACAGCACTTCCTATTAGCTCCACAAACCCCCTGGCAATGACTGCCTGGAACTGGGAAGTGAATGTAGTCCTTGCCAGGGATGCTGGGAGATTTAGCTGGTTTAATAAAGCAGGGAGAGGATTTAACTGTTGCTATTATGAAATTTAAGTGGTTACAGTCCCAGGTATTGTACTGAAAATTGTGAGCATGTCAACCCCGGGGAAGAATTTCAGAGCAGAGAGTGAGGATCAGCAACATCCACAGGCGCACAGTATTAAAATCATAATAATTGAAAGGACTATGTTTTTCTTTAATTGCATAATTACTAGAATAGCTACAGCATGCAAGATTTTCATTCACAGTTAGCCTGATAAGACTGATAAGAAATCTCTGCTTGGATTCTTCAACCCAAGAAAGCAGCCTTTACTGGGCTTTTATAATGATGATTTGAAGCTACCTGGGAAAAAAACAAATCAATCATACCTCACTATTCATCCGTCGTAACTTGTAAATCCCAGAGTGTTCCATAACATTCTAGAACATAATGTTCTCCAACAGTAATTCATGTTTTATTATTTCTTCACACTAGTAAGGAGCCCAAGTCTCCCTTCAACATATAAAACTTTAATCTCATGAAAATGGAGTCTGTACTTTTTGCCTTCCACTACAGGAGCAGTCTGCTAAGTGCTCCCTGCCAAATCTTGATGAACTGTCAGCTTCACTGTATGCTGTGAATCTGAGAGGAAGGTGGATTTAACAGAGACTGTTAAGGGCCTGTTGCTTCTAGATAGGTTGCAAGTAGTCTCTTGTGGTCAGGGCAAATTTGGGTCCACAAACAGTATTAGATGTCATTTACACAGAACTCTAGAGACTTAATACAAAAAACTTTGCTGTTAAACAGTTAATGTTGCTACACACAATATACCTGACATGAAACCAAAGAAATGAAAAATTAAACTACCTTACAGTACATATGCCAGGGACCATGGTTACGTTACCCTTTTTTACACCCTTTCCCAATCCTTTATGTGTACATCCTTTCAATTGAGAGGCCCCCTTCTGCACTTCTCTTTGGAGTGGGATTCTGCAATTCAATCAGTCTCCAAGTGGGTCAAAAGAAATCAGTCAACCAAAAAAGGTTGGATTGTCATGGACAAATTTCAACCACAGACAGATTTCAAAAACTTAGTATTAAAAAATACAACCAAACAAAAAAGCCACAGAATATTCAAAGGGCATAAAAACTAGCACTGTACAATTTCCATTTCACATGGAAAAGCCACCTGAGCTGTAGAGAAAAACAGGAATTTAAACTCCATTTCAGCTTTAACTATCGAGTTGTGACTAGCGCTTCATAGTGCGATTTAACTAATGGTAATTAAATTCAGATGGAAAATGAATGCTGATAAAATAAAACCAAAGGGGCATCCCATCCAGTGTTCCTGATCTAGCGAGGCTTTGATAATATGAGGTGGACACAAAGCAAAGAGCAGGCTCGCAAATGAGTCAACACGTGATGGTTGATATCAAAGAGAGATTATAGACATCTACATATGTATGAGTATGGACACCTGGCCCGAAGGCTTTAAGTGATGAATGATTTTGGATACCTCAGTGTGACAGGGTGTACCCACCCCGCACTGGCCCAACGGGGATGGACCAATCACTGTGGACTGAGGATGCTACGCCTCCTGTCCCTTGCTGTGCATGCTTGAGGTGGCAGAGCCGGATAAAAGGCAACAGCCCACCTCAGTTGGGGCTAGCTGTGGAGGAGGAAGGATGTGTACTGCAGGTTCCTGTAGAGGTGCTAGTAACGCTCCAGGTGGTAGAGCCCGAGGACCTGGGCTATGCTGTGGACGACTCGCTGACTGCAGAGACTGATGGGGAAGACAAGCTGCTGGCACTGGCTGAGGAGATGCCCAGGACACAACTTGTGGTAGGAAGTGATCCAAGGAAGGTAGTAGAAGCTGATGCCTGAACCCCTAATGGGGAGTTCCCCAGCTTCATCGGGGCCCTGGGTCAGAACCCAGTGGAGAGAGTGGGGCTGGGTTCCCCTACCATACCCTAGGCCTGGCTACTGTCTGCTCTACATCCCAGCCCAGAGGCTTAGAGGCCATAGACTGTTCTGCCGTGCACGTGGGCTACAGACTGCTGTTTTGTTCTACCCAGGGGGCCGATTCCACTACTGCCTGCCCCAGCCAGGACGCTTAGGGGCTTAGACCGCTTGTTTGTTCTGCCCTGCCCAGGGGATACAGACTCATAGTTGTTCTGTCCCATTCAGGGGGCCAGAACTCCAGTTGTGGTTGTCGGTCCCAGCCTGGAGGCCCAGGAACTATGGACCGTTTGTTTACGCGGCCCCGCCAGGGCACCAGAGCCTACCTTGCTGCAACTCCCTGAATTAGCAGGAAATCCTGACAACTGGGTGACGGGGTGTACCACCCCTGAACTGGGCCAACGGAGGCGGCCCGGCTCGGCGTGGCGCACGGAACCCCCATCACACTCCGTTTTTAAGAATCCAGCTTGGGACACCATAAAGGAGCCAGATTTCCGAAAGTGCTGAGCACCTACCCTTTGAAAATCAGGATGTCTCAGCAGTTTTACTTAGAAATCAAAAATCACATACAGACAATACAAAATACACAAAAAAACCTGAGAAATTGAAGAGGGGGGAAAAAAAGTTAATGGAACAAACAAGTGCTTTTTTTTCTGTTGAAAGTTGAACATTGAGAAAGTATTTTTAAAGTTTTATGAAATTTTCAATTATCCCTATTTTTGTGTGTGTGTATATGTATATATATATGTAATATGGCAAAAATTTTGACTTTTTTATGCATCTGTAAAAAATTCTGTAAATTTGATGATAACCTTTCATCTCTTCACCGCCAGTTTGACTGCAGCTCAGGTCAGAAGTGACTGAAAGTAACCACCATTGTGAGAGCTATTTGGCTTTCTGGGTTGGGTTTGGCTTGGGTCCATTCCCCAGTGAGCAAAATCATCACTATGAGTGGCCACCTTTTTGGCAGTCACCGCAGAGAGATCAAGAACTGAATGTATCATAGAATCTGACCTATCTTTTCACACCTGGCCTTCCAGATGAGGGTTTTCTTGCTCAGTTTTCTGTTTAATAAAACTTTTGTTTTATTTCCTTCATTCAGCTTCCAAGTCCACAGAATGAGCTACCTTGCACATAGCATTTCCAAGGTGCAACAGGGCCATTAACCAATCTTTTGTATTGCGATGTTCCTTGATGGCCCATCTGACTTTGATAGTCCTTCTGGATTGGATGGGGGGTGGGAATGATTCTCATGTTTGGGTTCGCAGATTCAGAGCAAACATTCTCAAAAGTTATAAATCAAAACTCACAGATTTTCTGATAGCATGGAATACCAACATCACAAGTGAGGCTAATGTATACAACAATTTATAAGCACTTCATAGAATTTAAACACCAAATACAGTCTTATAAGATGAATAGTTTTTTCTCAAAATGGGTAACATATAGGTGAACTGGTATGGTCTCCAGTTATGAGTCTGTCAGTTCTTAGCCAATGCCCACAGCCTGGGCAAGATCTGGCATCTGGCCTGCCAGCTTCACACCATCCAGTAGCAAAAGCTGTCTCAAGAAACCCAGTGCACTGATACCAATAACCAGGTGGATGGAGCGAATTAAGGGTGTGTGGCAGGTGACTGTTTTGGGAAGAGATTAAAACTTTTTAGGAGGTTCAGACATACCAAGACTGTACGTGTCAATGCTGTTTAACTGGTGGGGACTGAGATTTACATTATAGGAGACCTTAAGCTGTGTCATAGTTAATCCTACTGTGAAGTCTGAAAGATCTGTGATGTGCAGACTTATGTTATCCGTTAGTATCTTCAAAAGATTCACACTGTTAGAGCTGACAGGTAACATAACAGACTTAATGTGTTTGTGATAGCAAGGCAAGTATCTAGCTAATCAACAGACAGTTTGGAATGGCTTTTGGGGATTGAATTTTTTGTTGTCTGGTAAAAGCTCATATGCATGGATAAACCATTTTAAAAGTTGAGGGGAAAAGCACTAATAGTGGGTAAGACCTGCAAAACAGTAGCTTAAATTTGCCCTACAAAAGCTCATCGCAAACAAATTGAAAACATCACTGAGCAACCTCCCTCCTCCAGCACCGGACTTCAGTGTGTGGAAAGTTTCTAACCTATGTCTTCCTTGTGCTTCGTAATTCAAGTGCACACACTCCGTATAGATATTATGCAACATGCATATAATGCTTTTAGCATAATCCTGAGTGGTGCTGCATTCTCTCCCCTCTCATTGAAATTAACAGGAATGGGAGGTAATCAGCACCTCTAAGAGCATTTTGCAGGACGGGCCCCTTTGTGAGCAAAGGGTCTCGTGGTATTATAACTGTTTTTTCTAAAAACAAATGTATTAGCATCTCTGTATAGTTAATTGTTTTCACAGATCAACAGCTACATCCTCCTTTCCCTCACCCCTTTAGCACTTAACATTTTATTAGTCAAGGACTCTGCTCACCAAACAAAAGAATTCATCACAAAGAGAACACACAGAATAGAGAGATACGGTGGGTTTTTAAAGTGTGTTTCACAGTTCAAATTTATTTAAGTGAGAGTGAAGGTTTAAACTACTGTGTCATTGCTATACTGCATCATCTTTGCTTTCTTTGCAATAACTCTATCCAAGGCCATAAAGTTTCATTTAAAAAAGGGGAAGTTATTTGTTTAAAATTCTAGCGAATGATATCCAGGTATGAATGAACTGAGTAACTGGAATTACCAGTAAGCCATTGCATCCACATGAAATATTAACTTTTGCATTAGAAAAATATTTATATATATTTAAAATCTCTGAATGTTGAAGTTTTTAGTTAGTGTTATGTGTAATGCTGGGAAAAGATTGCCTTAGTAAGAGCAGGGTTTTTATTTTCAGAGAGGCTAATCAACAGTTTAAAAACCATATGTGTTATTCATTCAGTTCTCATTTGGAGCTTCAATTCTCTTTGGCTGCTTATCTGAAACAACCATATTTTCCCAGATCTCTTTGGGACTAATAAGTGGTGGACATGGGGCCAAGCTGGAATACTGAGACCTGGACCTAAATCCAAACCTCTCTAGCCTCATTTTAAGCCTGTAGTGGTTTTGGTTTGTTCCTTTATTGATGTGTGACGTCACACTCCATATTCTTCATACAAATATTATGATATGCATATGGCATAACTAAGATATGTCTTATGCAAGATGGGTTATGTGAGATAATGTTGGAAAGGATATGATTTGCTGAATGTGTTTATCCAACTTGTATGCATGTATCATTTCTGTATCTGGAGTTAGGAATATTAACTCTGTAACAGTTATAACTGTGTTTTCACTTGAGAAATGCCCACCAGACAGTAGGCAAAGAGCCGGGATGAGCCATTAAGGAGAAGAATAGAACTTTGAAAATGCTAATCTCACTCCTTCCTGAGAAGTTTACTGGGGTGCTGCATTGACACAGCAGGACCAGGTGACTGTGTCACCTGGTACTGGACAAATTCTTAACTTGCTGATACTTTTCCACTGGGGTGTGTGTGTGTGTGTGTGTGTGGGGGGGGTTAATCTTGACTCTCCTCCATTGCCTGCCCAGGAAGGGAGACTGCTAAAAACACCAGGACGGAAAGACAGGGTTAAGTCCAGGCTGAGACAGGGGTCCAGTCTGTAAAGAGAAACAACTGGAATTCTAAGCTACAGAAACTCTGCAACTTACCTAAAACAACATTGAGGGTGAGAAATTACATTTTGTAACCTGTTTCTTGAGTGTATTAAGCCTAGTTTGCATGTTTTGTTTTATTTGCTCAGTAATCTGCTTTGTTCTGTTTGCTATCCCTTATAATCACTTAAAATTTACCTTTTGTAGTTAATAAATGTATTTCTTGTTCATTTCAACACCCAGTTTGTGCAATTCATATCCAGGGGAGGGAGTGGGATGGCAAAAAGCTGTGCATATCTCTCTCCGCATTGAGGGAGAGGGTGAATTTTTATGAGCTTTCCCTATGCAGATCATTCTATACAGTACAAGAAAATATTATTTAGGGTTTATACCCCAAAGGAGGTATACACATGTGTGCTGGGTGAATCCCTGAGTGGATTCCTCCCACACAGAGCTGATCTCAGTGTCTCTGTGTCCGTTTGCAGCTGGATGTGTCCCTACCTGTGTGTGTGCCGAAGAAGGCTTGAGGGCCTGGCACAGCTAAGACACGCCAGAGAGAATGGAGAATGACTTTATAGCCTGGTTGTTAGGGCACTCATCTGGGAGATGGGAAACCCAGGGTCAAGCCCTTGTTCCCCTGACTATTTAATTATTTATCAAGAATGGAACAGCTTCAACAGGAGAAAAAGAGACCCACATCAGAATATCCCACAACTCAGTGGTTAGGCAACTCTTTTGAGAGTTGTGGGAGACCCCTATTCAAAACCCTTCTTCCCTCCTCCCCCTGGCAGAGAGGAGGGAATTGAACCTGGCCCTCCCACATCTCCAGTGAGTGCTCTACCCACTGAGCTAAATATTATAAGGTGGGCAGCACTACCCCCTCCTTCTCCAGCCATGGCGGGTGGAGTGAGGTAGACATCTAGCTCATTCTCACAAGAAATGACTTAGGTGTTGTGACAGGTTGGACTCCCCCTTCTGGGATACCACCTGATGTGCTGGGATTTAACTGAGCCTCCCCTGTTCAATCAGACTATATTCTGCCAGCCTGGGTCCCCTTTATCTGGCCTTGCTGGGTTAGGCTCACAAACCTCTTCCAGCCAAGCACACAGGCAGGGATACACCCAGCTGCACAGAGAGACAGAGATCTGCTCTGGAAAGATTCAGCCTAAGGGGCTTGCTCCAACACTCTGGTGCCCACTCTCTTTAAAGGATACAAACACCAAGGTTTTATGAAATTTGCCCCCTTTCTCAATGGAAAGGGAGATATGCACAACTCTTCTTCCCCTCCCCCAGTTAGAAATTACATAAACTGGGTTATATTATAAATAAGCAATACGTTTATAAACTACAAAAGGTGAATTTTAAGTGAATATAAGAGGTGACAGACAGAACGAAGCAGATTACTGACCAAATAAAGCAAAATACACAAGCTAAGTTCAATATACTTAAGAAACCGGTTACAAAATGTAATTTCTTACCCTAAATGTTATTTTAGGCAGGTTGCAAAGTTTCTGTGGTTCAGAGTTCCAGCTATATTTCTTTTCAGACTGGACCCCTGTCTCAGTCTGGACTCCCCCCTTGCCTTCCCTTCTGGTGGTTTTGGCAGTCTTTTTTCTTGGGCAAACCAGCTGTGGAGAGGAGTCCCATTTGCCTTCCTCCCCACCCTTAAATAGGATTTACATATGTTGGAAATCCTTTGTTTCCCAAACCTGACCCTCCTCCCCTTACAGTGCAAAGTTACAAGAAGTCCCGGGTAATGTTTAGTATCCGGTGACAAGACCACCTGATTCTATATTTTCACAGCATCCATGAGTCAGTGGCAATATGTCCGCAGGAAGGCCAAGCCTTTTCCCACTCCATTGTCCTCGCTGATGGGTCATCAGCCCTGTCTGGCTTTTCCATTGTTGTACCTGAAGTGTTAGCAGTGGATGTCCAGCAAAGTAGCATAATTGAAATACAGATACATAGTCAATATTTCTAACTTCAGATACAGAAATGATACAGGCATACAAATTGGATAATCACATTTAGTAAATTATAACCTTTCCAGTGATATCTTACAAGACTCATCTTGCATAAAGGACATCTCAGCTATGTCATATTCATATCATAACATATTTTCATAAAGAATATGGAGTGAAACGTCACAGGCGCCTAAGTGCTCTGAGTCCAGGAGAGGAGCTCCCAGTAATGAATCACCAGCAGACCTAGGCACCTCCCTGCAGCCTGGACTTAAGCGCCTAACTATGTGGGAAGGGAGAGGCTTAAGACACACTCTTCTTGTTGCCATCTCCCATTGGCTAGTTTAGGCAGTTCCCCGCCTAGCACATTGGCTTCTGTGGATCACATTCTTAGGTTCCTCTTTCTTCCCATTCATTGTCTAGGGAACGTAAGTGCCTCACTCAGGTTTTGTGGGTCCCTCTGAGTTCCAGTGATTTCCTAAGTGCCTCAAAGTTAAGTGCTGTGATCCCTAAGTCCCTTTGTGGATCCAGGTCTTAACCTCTCTTAGCCTCCATTTCCTCAGCTGTATAATGAAGAAGAAAATATCCATCACACAGGATTTTATGGGGCTCAGTTCATGCTTGTAAAGCACAGTGAGATCTTTGGATAAGAGATGCTACAGACCCTTTGAGCAAAAAATTAAAATTAAATTTGTAAGAAAACAGCCATAAACCACACCCTCACTTTCTAGTACCTGCTATGTCATGAACAGCATGCGGTAGCAGTTGTCTTCCCACTGACTAACATGCATTATTTTATGTTCTAGATACTTTGTTACAAAACACTTATCAGTTCCCAAGCTTAACCCCTCTCCACTATAGGCTACATTGTTTGCCTGACATGTTATTTTATCTACTCCAGGAAGCTCTTATCCACCTAGTAATAGCCTTGGTTGCACCTGTAATCTTGAGCAGCGGTAAGCTTAGCAGTAATATCACTGATGGTGAAGGCAGGCTTGTGCTTTCTTTCATGATTTTATCTGTAAAACCGATTCCCCACACTCAAACCTATCAGTCAAGTTTTAAAGGAGCTAGGTGAGGACCCTGTCATTTCTTCTCTTTAAAATACAGAGTATCTCAGCTGCTGCTATTTCCAAATGTTGTAAAATACATATGACCTCTAGGAGATTAAGACTTTGATCCAAAGCTCATGGGATAACATAAGAAGGGCCATACTGAGTCAGACCAAAGGTCCATCTAGCCCAGTATCCTGTCTTCCGACAGTGGCCAATGCCAGGTGCCCCAGAGGGAATGAACAGAACAGATAATCATCAAGTGATCCATTCCTGTCGCTCATTCCCAGCTTCTGGCAAACAGAGGCTAGGGACATTATTCCTGCCCATCCTGGCTAATAGCCATTGTGTGGTTTGGCCAGCATAGGTCAAGCCCTGGGGTTGCATGGGGGTTTCACTGCTATGGCAACTTTTTCAAGGGAAACTAGAGAAACTCTGTGATCTTGGTCCACTCACTTTGTGACATTGCACTCTATATGATTTTATGAAAATATGCTAATGTAACTGGAATATGCTTCATGCAAAAGGTCTTTTGTAAGGTATCATTACAAAGCTTATAATCTACTGAGTGTGATCATCCTATTTGTATAAATGTACCACTCTTGTATCTGAAACTAGAAATATGAAATATAACTCTGAGGGCCTATTGTAATTCGGCAATGTGTGGGCCATTACTGGTGGTTTGGAATCTTGACGACTCCCATTAATCAGGACAATTGACTGCAGATGGCTCTGCTTTACCTGTAAGTCTTCCTGTATACGTGTGTGCTGGCAAGTGGGTAATGAAGTCTTACAGTGCCATGTGATCATGTCACCTGAACTGGAATCCATCTTTAACCTGGTGCTTTTCCATTGAGAAGGAGGGGTGGGAACCCAGAGGGACAAAGGATTCCTGCCTTATGCAAAAGATATATAAGTGGGTGGAACAGAACAAAAGAGGCAGCCATCATGAGGAACCCCCTAGCTACACCTGAGCTGGAACAAGGGTTGTACCAGGGGAAAGGATTGTGCCCAGACTAGGAAGGCATCCAGTCTATGAAAGAAACATATTGAAACATCTCTGAGGGTGAGATCTTATCTGTTTTCAGTTTCTTACTGTATTAGACATAAACTTGTGTGTTTTGTTTTATTTTGCTTGGTAATTCACTTGGTTCTGTCGGTTACTACTTGGAACTACTTAAATCCTACTTTCTGTATTTAATAAAATCACTTTTTACTTATTAATTAAACCAGAGTATGTATTAATACTGGGAGTGGGCAAACAGCTGTCCATCTCTCTTATCAGTGTTATAGAGGGCGAACAATTTATGAGTTTACCCCGTATAAAGCTTTATACAAGGTAAAACGGATTTATTTGGGTTTAGACCCCATTGGGAGTTGGGCATCTGAGTGTTAAAGACAGGAACACTTCTGTAAGCTGCTTTCAGTTAAATCTGCAGCTTTGGGGCAAGTAATTCAAACCCTGGGTTGGTGTTGGAGAAGACGGGCGTGTCTGGCTCAGCAAGACAGGGTGCTGGGGTCCCGAACTGGCAGGGAAAGCAGGAGCAGAGGTAGTCTTGGCACATCAGGTGGCAGCTCCCAAGGGGGGTTCTGTGATCCAACCCATCACACACTTAACCTCCCCCATGCCTCAGTTTCCCCATATGTGAAGTGGAGAGAATTGTGTTTGCCTACCAGTTGTAAAGTGCTTTAGAATCTTTAGATTAATGTCACTATACAACTCCAAAGTAGTAGTATTCTTATTCTTACCTGGACTTTTATATCAACCTCCTCTTCATGGTATATGAGGAAAAGTCATTACATGCCAACTTACTGAAAGATAGTTAGTTTTCCTCAGCCTTGACTGGCTATTAAAGGAGGGAAAGCTGGCCTCTTACCGATACAAGTCCTGTATCACATTTGGAGTTTTTACTCCTGAGTTAAAAACAGGAGCAAGGTATTTCTGATCCTGGAGGGTTTCCCAATGATTTGTGAAAAGTTGTATCCATCCTCACAACTGATTGATGTTATTTTGCGTGTTCAATCACCCTTTTTTAGATGCCCATGTAGAAGTTGTTTACCCCACTCAGGTTTGGAGAGGGAATATCTGATGCTGCCCATCATTGTGTACCTGAATACCTTTTATATAAAATCAATAGCACTTCATGGAGTTTCTGGTACTTCTTTTTGGGGTTAAAACTCTGCAGGGGCTAATGTTCCCGCTCTGCATTTTTTCCTTGTTCAGATCTTATCAATTTACTTTTTGTTGTTGGTTGCTAGAGGTTTAGGAGTACAATGGGGTGTTAGTGGTGTGAATGTTTATTCTTTGGGTACGTCCAGACTACCCACCGTATCGCCATGTAGCGATCGATTTATCGGGAATCGATATATTGTGTCTTGTTAAGACGCGATATGTTGATCCCCGAACGTGCTCCCCGTCGAGTCCGGAACTCCACCGGAGCGAGTGACGGTAGTGGAGTTGACGGGGGAGCCGCGGCTGTCGATCCCGCGCCGTGAGGATGGGAGTTAAGTCGGAATAAGATATCTCGACTTCAGCTACAGTATTCCCATAGCTGAAGTTGCGTATCTTACATCGACACCCACCCTAGTGTAGACCAGGCCTTATAGTGGAAAGGCTTTTTCAAAGAAGAAGGTTTAGCAGCCTAAAGATGGTCAGACAGGAGTCACCTGATCTCTGGCCCACCTCCACACCCAGTTATCCATAACTGTTCTTCTGTTTGGTCACCACTCCCTCCCTAGGAAAATCGCTGCCATTATAGAGGGTATGAGTTTGATTTATGTAACAGAGCTGCTCTAAAGACTAGCACAGGGATTCAAAATCGATTTATTTCTGATTAATCTTGAGGGTGGGGGACAAAAATAGCAAGGGAATAATTGACACTTATTCAGTGATAAATATTTTTCTCTTTTTGTCTTTTTAGGATTGGAAGTGGTTTGGGAGGGGAAAAATACCAGTGACTGTTGCCTAGCAACTGTTGGAAGCTCAGGTGAAATCTGTTAATTAGTCTGGAAAAGCCTGTGGCCTATGAAGTGTTGCTTAGCAACCAATAGTACCCAGGATATAGAAACTGGGAAGGTTTAGTTCTGGAGGACAGAGCTTGCTTAATCTGGTGTTAGTTGGAGTCAAGCCAGTGAGCAAGAGGGACACCTCTCTGCAGAGCTTATGAGACTTTTGGAGCTGTAAATGTAAGAAGTGTGTGTGTGTGTGTGTGTGTGTGTGTGTGTGTGTGTGTGTGTGTGTAAGTAATATATATGCTGGTGGTGTCCAGTAGAAAGTGCACTTTATTCCCTCTGTAGGGTCCCTCACTATAGGAGACAATATGTTGCTTTGCAGGTTTCCTTTTTTTCAGAAACCTACGTAGGACAACACTTTTTGCTGCGTGTATGTAAATGTCAGGAGGTAAAGTTGTATTGCGTGAACATTTTGCACCAGCCGTTGCAGATTGGCTCACTGAAAATTATTCTTTTGATCATTCAGCTATCTAGTGGCAAAATTATTCTCTTCCCCTTCCCGGCCACCTCTGCACTGTTGGTACATCTCACCTGGCCCATTTCTAATATATGCATTTATTTAGCAATGTATGCTATTTCCATTGCAAGCAGCTGGGTACCATCTAATTAATGTGTGTAGTATCTATTACATTTCTAATACACCTGTCACTGCAGAATGTTTAGACAGGCTGGCGTCACTTGCTCAGCAGGAGAAAAATATCCGTTGCAGCCTTTTCCTGAAAGTACAATCTTCAACAAAAATGAAATGGGTTTAATATAATCAAAGAAAATAGATGAATCCCACCTATGAGGAGTTTTTTCTATCTTGTTACCCTGGGTGTGGTACCTGACCTTCTCAAAGAGATGCTCCACCCTCTCCCTTCTAAGTAGCTATTCATGCAGCCTCCTTATCAAAGAGTCTCTGTATTGAAGTTAAGCAGTTATTCATGAGAGACCAGTTCTGTCAGAGCAATGTTTAATAAAGGGCACCCTCATTTCTATCCAGAAGAAGACCATGCCTCTCAAGGTAGGCTCTCTCTTTTTAAGTTGCTTTTAGTGGAATCGTTCTCCTTCATGCAAAAGAGCAAAATCCAGACCTCTTCCTTAAAACAACCCAGTGACTGAACGGTCACTCCACGTTGCAAAGGAAGTTCTATCCTCTTTCGTTTTTAAAATAAAATACAGGTTGCCCAAATGAGCCTCCTGCCATACCCTGACTCAGCCTGGGTTTGGTAGACCACTAGAGGGAGCACTTTCCAGAAATTCATGGTCTGAACTGAGAATGCCCTACTGCTGGCTGGGAAATATGATGATGCAGTTAGTGACTGGGCCATGTTCTTTAAATAAGAACCATCTGTGCAAATCAGTGAGCACATGGATGCAATTCCTCTCCTTCTGTCTGTTCGTGATGGTGGAGCTCCCTCAACTGTCATGCTATGTGTATCAGGGGCATTCAGTCTAGGAGTCCAGGGCAGCTACCTGGGGGGCTAAAGTAGTCTTTTGCTACTCCTTGTACTTGTCAAGTGTGACGTGGGATACCTCTGCCTTGCTTTTTCATCCTTAACTGCCTCCCAAACAACCAGGAACCCACAGACTATCTCTGATCCTCATCTCTTCCCCCCCCCCCCCAATATACTGTATACCATTTTACCATCCCAGAGCCGGTCACTTTCTCCTTGAACAGCCAATTTCCTCCTACCACTTCTGGGTTCTTTCCCTATGTGTTTCCAAGAGGTTCTTATACCCAGAGATTTGCCACTCTTCCAGGGACCCCAATACAAATCCCCACTGGGGATGGGGGGAAGACAGACCCCCAAACTTTACTGTTTCACTGTGATCTCAGTCTTTTGCATTAAGTCCTCTCTTGGGCTAATGCATTAATTTTATGGAAACATACGTCTGTGAAGTAGTGTCTGCCTGATTATATAAATTGGTACGGTAATGCATTGTTAGATCAAATATTCAGATATTCCATCAGAAGACACTATCTATGCTCATCTGTTCCTTGCTGCAAACCACTGAAGTATGTGAAATTTTAATTGGGTAAAAATATTCAGCACGATCATTTTACCTGAAGATGCATCCTATGTC
Source organism: Trachemys scripta elegans (assembly GCF_013100865.1). Taxonomy (NCBI): domain Eukaryota; kingdom Metazoa; phylum Chordata; order Testudines; family Emydidae; genus Trachemys; species Trachemys scripta. The sequence goes on from NC_048311.1 coordinate 23,219,715, forward strand.
AAAGGCAGCCACTAACTCATTTCCTTTTTGTGCATGCTGATGAGATGCCTAAATAAATAAATTGCCATCTAACCGACTGATTTAGAAGCAGCAAGCAGAGAAGATAGAACTTTCATTTCCCTCTTGACTTTTCAGGAGAACCACTGGTAAATTAATAAGGGAGGGAAATCTCATAGGATATACTATACTTGAGTGCAAACACCCCAAATATTCATAGAGTAAAAAAGGCTTTATGCTCATCATATAAGTTGAGAAATGTATTGCAAGACAAAGCAGAAATTGAGGCTATTATGTGGCTCATACTATTAATTACAATGGGCTGACCATGCATCTGTTAAAGTTAGCAGGATTTTTTCCATTGACTTCAGTGGGTGCAAAACTGAGACCATGAACTGAAAAAAAATCACACTTTTGTATTTAATGCTTTCAAAACTGAAAAGGAGTTTCCCAAAGATGCTTAAATACTAAGGAGGCAACAGAACCATTCATTTCAAAGTGTTCTGTATGCTGCCCATTATTAGTGGCTAGAAGACAGCAATACACTACTGAGTTGGCACATTGTTAAAAATGCCTGGGAAAACTGTCTTACCAACAGGAGCCAATGATCTGCTAAACTGAAATTAGACTAACATGACTTATGACACTTTACAGAGCCCTCGAGACAAAGGGGAAGTATCAAAATATTTTAAGTGCAGATGAATATTTAAAAAGTTCCTATTTAAAGTGAGAAGCCAGGATTATTCCCATAAAATTTCTTCACAAAAAAATGGTTCCAGCCAGTAGAAAACTTTGACCATGCAGAAATGAGAGGAACAACTGTTCTAATTTCAGAGCATTTAGGGCTTAAGGCAATGGAGCTCTGACATTTCTACTGAGTGGCAGGAGTTGAGAGGATGTGTTAGAGATCTGGCAATTTTGAAAGTTCATTTACTTGCAGAAGGTAAGGGCAGTGTTCTTCTGAGTTGCCATGGTACATAACAAATGTGACGTCGAATAAACCTAGCCCCCTCTTGCTCAGCGAGCCATTCTGAATGTTCATCTTGTAGCTAAGCCAAAACCATGTAGGTCTCCACAGTTATCACTAATGCTGCACATCATAGCCCCTCAGAACTTCCTCAGGTCAAAAATGCAGGTGGCCCCATCACTTGAGACTTCTGAAAACCAACTAGAAAGACCACAAGAAAATGTACTGTAGAAAACAATCCTGTTTTGGCGAGAGGATCAAATAAGTCTTTCATTTCTGCCTTCTGTGATTCTGTGAAATCACATTTCTACTTGTAAACTGAGCAAATGTGGCCTGTAACAATGGAAAAGACAAGATGTGGCAATATGCAATTCTTATTTTTATAGAGTCACTGTTGTATTCAGACCATATTTTAATGCTGCATTAGCAAACAGTGTAAACATCTCTTAATAGTAGCAGATAAGTTGCTTGGTATTCTTTTTCCAGTTGTTAAATTAGTATTACAATGAGATGTAAACTGCATTATAATTTCTAAAGCACCCTAAGGCTATATGGAGGTGACACACTTGAACAACGAAGAGCTGAAGTATGGCCACTGATGTATTATGGATAACTTTCTAATTGTTGTTTTAATGAGGCTCATATTTAAAGATATATTTAAATAGATGTTAAGAATATATTTTTTTTAATCTTCAAGGGTGAAGTAGTTTTGGCAAAAAACCCTCCCAAGAGCTTTTCATAGAAATGAACTGTGATATGCTGGTAATGATAAAGGTATATAATAAATAGGGCTGTGTGAAAATTGCACATCAGACTCTGAACACTCTGAGGCTCATTTAAACCACAGAGAGAAAACTTTAGCTAGCTTGGGGGAAGCCAGGAACTGTTGTTCCTCTCCATCCTCACAGATGCAGAAACCTCACTCCCACTCATTCTTCTACCAAATCCCAGGACACTGTGATGTTACCCAGGGGCACCTGGGGTTGTGATGCACCTCACCACCACCTGCCCTTAGCATGAGGAAGTCTTGTCTGTGCCTGCTCTGGATCAACTCCCTGAAACCACCGACATCTGGCAATACAAGCATTGCCTTCCAGACCTCCACAGTCCTCGTGCTTTCTGTAGAGGTAGCGATAGGCACATACTAACCCCTGAGTCCTTGGAGCATCCCCTGCAGTGTGCAGCCACTTATCCACTGAACACTCACAGAATTACCAGGCCTGCTGTTCCCAAAGGAATAGTACATAACAGCTTGTAAGATTCAACTGAGGACCAGTAATTTGCTTAACACCATAGCACTGAGATATATTTATAGTGAAAACAAGAATAAGTTTATTATTAAAGAATAGAGATTAAAGTGATAATGAGTAAAAATATTGGAAATAAATGCTTACATATAGAAACCAAAACAAAACATGCTTTTTAGAGACTAAACTTAACTCACATTACCCTTCTGTCTGGGGAAGCTTATCTCACCCAAAGTTCTCGCCAGCATTTTTCAGCCAAGCCTGGTTGATAACCCTTTTTTGTGAGGAAAACTCACTGTCCATTTACTTCCTTCATGAGGGGTATCTTCTGTGTCTCCTAAATATAGTAGAACAAATCTTTGTAGTGCACCTCGAGATATAGTTCTCTTCTCCCGTTTTCCTCTTCCTGTTAGTTTCTTTCTTTGAAATTCCCACAATCCTTCATTAACATTCAGTTCAGACAGATGATAGACCCATTATGAATTACAAAATACTTAATTTATATATAAACACCCAACTAGATAAAAATTACTTGTCTGCCAGCAAAAAGGTGTTTTTCACCTTTGTGTCTAGGGACCAGTCACCAGCAGACCTGTAAGAACATATTTTTCAGTGTATATACATAACTCCTTACACAACATCTGTACATGCATTTTGCAACAGTATTGATGACTGGTTGTGATATTGGCTCTTATTTGACACCTCATGTGACACTCTGAACTAGAATATACATGGCAGACCCAAGAAAATTCACGTAACCCCTCTGCACACCCTTGCCAGTTGACATTAAAAGGTTCTTGGGTTACAGACATACTAAATTACCTTTGATGTTTTACAGGGAGATTATAGTATCCTGCCTTCCCATCATCTTTAAAAGGCGGCAAGCTTGTATGCTTTCTCCATCCAAGGCAAATTTACAGGGGCTGGCTCTCCCATTTCCATAAATGCTTGGGAAAGGTCTTCCAGGGAGCAGTGGAACTAGGAAATAATAATATTTAGTACTCTACATTTTAAAGTATTCTATAAATGTCAGCAAACCCTCACAAGACCCAGGTGAGGTATGTAGGTAATGTTATTCCTTCTCATGAATGAGGGAACAGAGTCTCAGAGAAGTCAAGTGACTGCCAAAGTTACACAATATGTAAGTGTTGGAGTAAAGTTTAAAACTCAGTGAGTTTTTCCGCTGTGAGCCCTTAGCTTAGCCCACTAGTACTCATTGCCCATCTGTGCTCCCCTACTCTTGATGCCACTCCCTCTGTGAGTCGACCAAAGACAGCCACTTTAGGCTTCTGGCTTCCAGGCGTCACCCACAGAGAGGTTACATACTATCCTGGCCCACAATAATACGTAAAGTTAATACAATAAAGGTCTTCCAAGTATATTGCAGGAAACTGCCATATCTGTTGCACTATGTACCTCTTTCTTGGGTCCTGAGAGTCCTCTGAGTGCACAAGGGAATGTCTGTTCTGGCTCAACCTTCTGAGGGAAACTGGACCAATGAGCAGCTCCCTGAGGATGCTGGTCTGCACGGTACATATGAATGCAAATAAACTGTGTAGGTGATGATATATTAATATATTCATTAGTATTAGATACATTAATTGCTAATGTTGGTACACAAACTTGAACATATAAAGCCTAGAAATATATACCTTTATATTTAAGTACCAAGACAACTTTATACTGTAGATATAGAAAGAGATTAACGATAAGCAATACCTAGGAAATACTGAGACTGTTATATATCCAAGGTAAAATTGATGAATTTTTTAAGTGTGACTGCTGTACAAGTGTGTTTTTTTTTTTTTTTTTTTTTTTTTTTAACTATGGCTGTATCATATACAGGAAATATCAGTATATATGTTGAGTAGAGGACAAATTAGAAACAAATAGTGTTTTTGGGAACAGAGCATATAGGAAACTAAGTGACTCAAGGTGTGGGATCTGATTCCTTTATTGGAATTGAAATAAGCTTTAGGGCCAGGGGAAGAAAATGGGTTTAAAAAGGATCTTAAAAGCTGTCAGTCATGTAGGTTCAGTCAGAAAGCCTGTTCCTAGAGGGGCGTGTGACCCTTAAAATACCATGTTATACTACAGTATTGTTGCAGCATCAATAATACATCTCTACCTCGATATAACTCTGTCCTCGGGAGCCAAAAAATCTTACCGCGTTATAGGTGAAACCGTGTTATATCGAACTTGCTTTGATCCACCGGAGTGCGCAGCCCTGCCCTCCCGGAGCACTGCTTTACCGCGTTATATCCGAATTCGTGTAATATCGGGTTGCGTTATATCAGGGTAGAGGTGTACTGTGCGAGATGTAGTGTTTTTGATCATTACTACAGAATACGACAGCGATCCCCTCATAAAAGAAAGCAATCTTCTAATGTGGAGAGACAAGATGTGGGGACTTAAAGGGGAGTATGAATAGTTGATACTATGTATTTGTTTTTCTGCTTGTATATTACAATAATATATATTTTTACACATGTATATGTGCAAATTGCCACCCCTCCGCCCGTGCATTCTGATTTTCAATCTGTCAAAGGAGTTATTCAAGGCAGTTCCCGTTCTCTACAAGGAGCTGCTTTGATGGACTGAGCTCAGAATCCAGACTCATACCTGTTTACATGCTATGTAGTGCCCTGATGTGAGGTCATCACATGGTCCTAGAATTTGTCTCCTGAGGCCTCAATCCTCCAGTGGATTTTGTCCTATGGAAAGGAGACAATTGAAGGAGGTTTTGAATGTGATTTTTTTTTTTTTTTTGCCATTTCAGGAATTATATTGGCTATTTCTCAAAATCCTAGTGAGATAAAACTTATAATTTTACCTGGCTCCAGGAGAGAACCCAAACTACTACCTAATAGCACAAACAGCACAGCTGTAATTCAATTTATATTGCTGCAAAACATGGCATTAAGTAAAATCAAAAATACACATTAAAATCGTAATGGAATTTATGCAAATCTCATTTCCAGCTGGACTGCTGGGAACTTACTGCTTGTTGAAACTATCACTTTTTTCAGTACAAGTTCTGTCCCAGTTTTTGTACTTTGTTACAGAATATTAAACCTAAATGGGAAACACAAATAGTTTCAAACTAATCTGCCACTGAGGTTTTCATTTCAAATAAACAAGTCATGTCGTGAATACAGGAATACTCAGGGTGATGTCAGCCTGCAGTCCCTACCTGAGGCTTGAAAATACAGAGAATCGTTCTCTGTATGGTTTGTCCTAGTTTTGGCTTTATGGTTTAAGCTCTTCTTTTATTAAATAAAGTGGGGGAGTTGTTAGTTTTTCATTGCATGCTTAACTTCTAAGCTTTTCTGTCTCCAATGTTTATTTTCAATTTTTCATAAGGGCAGAAGAAATCCTGGGGCTAGAGAAAGGTCAGTAGATTGCTTATACTTGTGCATTTTGCATTCTGTTGGCTTATTTACCTTTCATACCTCTCTATTCTCTCCTTGTTGGAAAAACTAATAGACTGTGGATGTTGCCTGAGAGCACTAATGCTGCTTTGCATCACTGGAACTTTTTGTAAATGATTTCTCAGCCCCGTCACATGAAATGGGATTTCTAAAAGCACTTTTGTTCTAGTTTCTTGCTTTTCCAACCATGTCCTGTTGGTTTCTACTCTGTCATTTACAAGGCTGTAGAGTCTATTTAGCTCAGCAGTATTATCCTGCACAATAGCAATTTTTCACATTTTGTCTAGGTCACTAACTAACTTTTCTCTCCCTTGCATGGGAAGGTTCAGCTTTTACCACTCTTGCCTTATAACCTCTGAAGCCAGCTGCATTCATTTTTGCTTTAGGGTTTGTCTACATGGGAAAATTTACCAATATATTTATACTACCATGACTGGAATCCCAGGGGAGCCAGCTGAGGTCACTCAATTCGGGTGAACTGCAAAGAATGGGGCAGACAATCCCCAAAGCTGGTGGATGTTCCAATACTTAGATTTACCAAGCCAGCACTAAACAGCTTCTGTTATACCTTACTGGTTACTCAGAAGTCCAAAACACAGTTCCCTTAAAGTAACCCAGCCTCAGGCCTCCACCTAGTTACCCAAGTCAGATATGATGAGGATTAATGAAACTCTTATTCACCATATAAAAGAAAAGGTTCTACCTATCCCAAAGGATCGGATACATTACCTCCCTGGTTAATGAATATTCCAGATCTTACCGAAATACACGCTTCTAGCCAATTCTTATTAACTAAACTAAAATTTATTTAAAAAGAAAAGAGAGAGAGTATGGTTAAAAGATCAATATACATACAGACATAAGTCAATCTTGAGATTCAGATTCATAGCAGAGACGGTAAACTTTGTAGTTGTAAAGAGTTCTTTTAGAATTTAGTCCATAGGTTATAGTCCAATGTTTATCTTCAGGGCGATCCAGTCAGAACTGGGATCTCAGTCCTGATGGCTTAGGCTTCCCATGCATGAAACCTCAAACAGATTTGAGATAAAAAGGAGTGGGACACAAACATCTTTTATACAATTTCAAGCCGCCCTTGACAGGTTAGAGTCCCTTGGCTTACAACAGGTAATCAGGGCGACTTTGAAGTAGGTCCATCACCAGTATTTAGTTACACAAATTAACATAAGGAATTGCCTGTTTCGATGATCGGCTGTACGTTTCAAAGAGAGATGAATACATCGATATCCCATGTTTACAATTCATTTAAATGCTAGGATGTTCTTTTGATCTCTGAACTAACAGAATACAGCATAGACAGGGACTGTTGATTGTTGACCACTACCCATATATATGTAAATACACAAAAACACAAACATTATCTCCCCATATGTCTTTAAGGGTTGAATTTGAGTAATTCATTCTGCAGGATGTTTAACCCTTTCTGGTCATGCATCACAACTGCTATAGTTATACTGGTATAACTGCCCATATGGACACTCTTATTCTAGGATTGATGGTATTAGATATGCAGTGGAAGTAATAGGATTATGGGGAAAAATGGGAAAAGCAGCTAATGGTTGTGCAGATGAGTCAAACTTTCCTTGATTTTATGTTAGTCTGACATATCAGTAACCTTGAAACTGTAATGGTGCTGAGAAGCAAGCATGGAAAGATATATTTCGATTTAATATTGCTTATTCTCAATACTTCTTTCTATAAACATCTTTGATTGTTTTGGAGTGTGTGTGTGTATTTTAGGGAAAACATGTGATCTCTTATGAAAGGCAATCTGGGAGAAAATACTTGAGTATTCTGCCAGCATGACAATCAGACACTGGCTGCATTAGTAGGGTATGAAGAAAGCTGGTTTACCCCAGGGTGTGACAAAAGTAGGGTACTAAAGATGATTGATAATGTTAAAATTATTCTTCTCCCTCTAATAATGTCTGGTCTCTGATTCCAAATGCACACTTCTTTGTAGATGTGTCAGTGTGATATTTCTGTGTCAGACCATATTGTGTTACCGACCAGGAGCATCTCAAAGTATCTTTGTCATAAAGTGAAAATAAAATATGTAGTGTTAAGTTTTTCTGACACTATTCTGTGGCTTATGGAACTGTATTCTGTGGATATGTTTTGAATTCCATATAGAGGTGGGCAAAATTTTTCAAACTTTAAAAAAAAAATGTGGGTTTTTTTTTTGTTTTTTTTTTTTTGATGAAAGGTGTAGATTCAGCTCGACCAAAACATTTCATGAATTCACAGAGATTTTGACAAATTATTTAGGTCAAACAAAAAAAAATTGTGAAATGTCAAAATGAACCATTTCAAACAGTACCAAAACAATTTTTCAGGCTAAAATGGTTCACAAAGACAGGACTTCATTCACAAAACAGGAGGAGGAGAAGGAGCTGGTTGTGGCGGCAGCAGCCTCCTTCCCTCCACCCTCAGACCTAACGAGCCCATTGATTAGGGCACTCCCCTGGAATGTGGGAGGCCCAGGTTTGAATCCTTATTCTGGAGCAGTGACTAGTGTACCTAGATGTCTCTAGCCTTTCTTAGGAGAGTTCCCTAGCCATCGGGCTATAGTGTCATTCTTGCTGTCTGTGGCTCAATGATTAATCAAGTATTTTTCTATTAAATGAAACAGGTTGAGAGCACTCCACCCCCGGTATACCCCATAGCTTGACTGTTGGGGCACTCATCTGGGAGGGGGGCAGATCTGGGTTCAAGTCACTGCTCCAGAATAGGGATTCAAACCTGGGTCTACCACATCCCCGGTGATTGCCGTAACTACCGGCTTATTGGACATAAGGAGGGCTCCCTCACCTCCGCCATTTTTGTGAAACTAGACCTTCATTTTATTTGCTTTAATTAAAAATACCTTAAATGAAATTTTCCCAGTTTTTTGATTTTTCCTAAAATTCCAAAAAAAAAAAAAAAATTAGTTTCAATTAGTTTTCTTATTTTTTTTTCAAAACTGCCAGTGAACTGAAAAACCAGTTATTCACACAGCTCTAGTTCCATACAGACCCCGTGTCAGCTGACTACATACATGAAATGGGGGAATTAAACACACACACTTACATTGTAAGGAAACTGTATGCCATTATCCAGTGACCTTAAGATGCAACTCATCTAGTAGAGGAGTTTGATAAACACTCAATCAGCTCTGAGATATTCCAAGTAGTAAAAAGTAAGGGCTATATGTGTGTGTGTATATACACAAGCCAGTACATCACAGTACTCTGCACTGTATGAAAGTGTTGCATATGCTCCCTGGAGTGTTTGTTTAAACTCACATTAAGATTGTGCGATTGCCACTGAATATAAGAAAACTTTTGGATCCAATTCAGAGCTGCCACAAGATTGGAAAACTGTTCAGAGGCCAGTGTGATATCTGGCCTCCACTGCCTCTAAGTTTATACTTTTAAATGTGCCTTCATCTGTGTTCAGAGAGGGCACCAATCTTGTATTGTTAGACATGACTCATATCAGAACTATATTCTGTAACTATATAGACAGTTACTAAATTCATTTCTAAAACAACCTTTTATCAGCACCATCCTGAAGTTGTCTAAATAAATGATCTGCTTTTGTTACCCTTCTTTAGCCCATTAGCAATGGGACTGTGATGGAACTTTCCTATTTAGCAATACATTTTTTTATGTGCAAGATGCTAGGTATGGAACTGGATAATTATGGTTTAATGGGTTTTGTTGTAGTCAAATGTGTCCTACACTGGGTATGCTGCTCTTTTGGCCAATCCATGATACTATTCTTTGCTGCAGCCTGAGGTAACTACACTTGCTGTAAAAGCCATGTTTGAAGATATTCTCCAGCATAACTGATCATTATCAATTTATTTGCATCCTGGCTCTGATCCTTTGTTACTTAATTGCCCATTAACTATCAAATATCAGGAGAGGGATATTTCTATTTCTATTAGCGGTATTACCAGGAATGAGGTTGAAGGCTAAATCTTCACACTGGCTGTGAGTGTAATGCTGTGAAGATCTCCAGGCTGCAGTTTCATATTTTAAAAATGGCTTTTACCAATTTCCTTCAGCAAAGAGTATTTGAATTTTCTGATTCTATTACTGTTATTTTATGGGCCTGATCCTTGATTGTAGTGTTTTACAACCACTGTATACTAACTTAGTACTGGTGTGAAAACACAAGGTACAAAGCAACGGAGAATCAGGCCCTCTATACCTATCTCCTGTTTCTTTGTGCTTTAAGGCAAATCTTCCTCGAAAAACTATTTATCTACTACATTTTCTTTCCCCTCAAATCTTTCCCTGTAAACTCTAAGGTAGCCCAGTGATTTATTTTGTGCTTTGTCTGTGGTATACAAATTAGGAAAAATTCCCCTCTCTATCAACAATGGTCAGTTTTATATGCATGATGTGATTAGTGCCACCTGCTTGGAGCAATACTGTTTGCAGAACACACACTGTTTATTTTGTCTTTACCATCAATTTAATGCTCATGACCCTTTGTTTTGTTTTTTATTGCATTGGAGAGTCTCTTTACTCCACATCTTGCTTTGTGCATCTGGCTCTCTGATCTGTTTATTGCCAAATAGAGATGTATTGACCGCCTACTGTTTCTATCCCTTTCTAAACCGTAAACGGTAAGAAGTATTTCTACCAACAGTGAAAGTTGTCTTTTTATATGGTCACATTTTTATTTCATGCACTACTCTCTCTTCTCATCAGCAACAACCTTTGTCTTGGCTAAAGGAGGAAAAATATTTATTTTCACATTTATGAGACTATGCCAATGGTGGCCTCTAGACACTTGAACAAAAACCGCACACAATTTCATTCTGAAGGGGAGATAATGCTATTATTACAACACATCACATTAATACGCTGTATAATGCTGTCTTTTGATACGGAATGCAGAAAAAACAAACTCCTGGTTGGTTCCACATTAAATATTTGAATCTAAAAAGATATTTCCAGCTGGGAATGTTATTACAGGCTTATAAAGAAACATCCTTAGTGGAAATATAAAAATGTGCTAATGGACTTGTTAGCAAACTTGCTTAAGCCTTTTAAATCACTGTCACATTGTTCAGGATAATCTAGCTCTGTAGACATTTTTAGAGAACAATGTAGTATGACTATCTATGTATTCCACCAGAAAACAAATTAATTCTGTTTAAATAATGAAGAAAGAGTTATGAGACCAGGAAATGGGAGATGGGTCAGGAATCCATATAAATAGGTGGAGGAACATTGAAACTACATCCTACTTTGTAGGCAACCCCTGAAGCTGTTTCATGCCTTACAAAGGCTCTTCATGTGCTATTTAACATTTGTATTGTTTGTAGGTTCGATAAAAGGTGGAACATTATACACTCTCTCTATTAGGCTAATCTAGTAATTTAAAACAAACAAGAAGCCAATTTATTTGGCATAGATTTCACGCTATGTAAGAATAAGCAGACTAGGTGCTCAGGTAGCATAGCTGGGGTCGGCAACCTTTCAGAAGTGGTGTGCCGAGTCTTCATTTATTCACTCTAATTTAAGGTTTCGCGGGCCAGTCAGACATTTTAATGTTTTTAGAAGGTCTCTTTCTATAAGTCTATAATATATAACTAAATAATTGTATGTAAAGTAAATAAGGATTTTAAAATGTTTAAGAAGCTTCATTTAAAATTAAATTAAAATGCAGAGCCCCCCGGACCGGTGGCCAGGACCCAGGCAGTGTGAGTGCCACTGAAAATCAGCTCGTGTGCCGCCTTAGGCACGCATGCCATAGGTTGCCTACCCTGTACTATAGTAATGGAGACCAGAAAAAACCCTTAACAATAACTCACAAAAACTGGTATCCCCACTGTATGTGAACACATGTGGATCAAATTCTGCTTATGGTTACATTGGTGTAAATCCAGAGTAATTCCGTAGACTTCATGGGAACCACTTTGCATTTTCATTGGTGTAACCAAGAGCAGAATTACAACCTCTAGAAAATCCTGGACTAAAGCGTGGCTGGGCTGAAATGTCGAGCTTTTTAGTTTTATATAGAAATGTAGTCAAGAGTTGAGCATAGCTGATGTGTACCATACATAAAGTACTTTATGGAAGAAGATTACTCTCTGGAGTGCTGCTATGTTTGCTGCATTGTGAACTTCTGTATGCGCTGTTCAAATTTAATTACTTTAGGGATTCCATTAACTACTGATGTTAATTCCTAAATTTTCATTGTAATTCTTCTAAATAAGAGAAACTTAAACCAAAAATCTAAATCCCCAAACCTGTGAAGCATTGGAAGTTCAGACCCAGATTGGCAATTTGAATTAGTTGCTCAGGCCAGTCTCTGCTCTCCATTCTTATTAAAATGGTTTCCATCATGGCAGTATTTAGAATTCCTAGAAAATGTTGGTCATTTAAACTGAAACCACCTTCTTGATGATCCCAAAACCTTTTAATCCTTTCAACCTTTCATTGTGTTCATCCTTGTTGTTTGATATACAAGGATAAAATCAAAGGAGGTGTTTATTTATCATGTTCTTACATTATAGTAATGAACAAAATAAGCTAGTCTATCTGAAGCACCTAGAAAGATGGCAGGGATGGGATCTACAGTTTTGCCCACAAGTACAGAAATCTGATGATACTCTTGGAGACAGCCCCAAGGGATACGGCACTTTTGAAAATTTTGCCCTAAGTGACTTAAGAGTCTAAGTCCCATTTTCAAAAGTGACCTAGGTATTTAGGAGCTGAAGTCACTTATGGAATTTTGAAAATGTGGCGGATTTTCAGGTTAAAAATCATGTACAGTATATCTAAGTAATTACATTTTTTGCTTGTTACTAAAACAACAGGAAATTATTGCAATTGAAAGATCTTTAAAAATCTCATCAACTTTTCACAGCTTAGTTGTTTTACTTTTTTCCATTGGACAGATCATTTCATTTGCTAATTCTGTGGGCTATTACAGTGCTGGTGTCTGAGCTGCAGACACTGCAGAGGAATTTTTAAATCCAAAAAAACCCTTCTCGTTAATTTAAAAATCAAAGATTTGTTCTAAATTAGCCTCTATTGCATCAGTGTAACTTGCATTTAAAGGATATTCACAGTTGCAACGGAGAGAAGAAATTTATCTTTTGTGCCTGAAAATGAGCCATAAAATTTTCATTGCAATCTGAGTTGGGATTGAGGGCCAAATTCTATTCTCGGTTACACTAGTGGGCATCTAGTATTTCTCCATGATGGAATAATCCTTAATATATACCGATATTGCTAAGAGCTGAATTTAGATATTCCTTTCTAGATCATAGACAGGAAGGACTACAGGATTTAGTCTGTTTCTTTAAAGTAGCAAAACTGACATGGTAGGTTAAAATAGGATTAGAAATTACCTTTGTCACATTTCAGGGCAACTGCACCTGTATTTCTGCTCTGTTGTCCAGCCAGGGCACCCTCTCTTAGGCTTCCGGCTCTCCAGGCATCACCACTCTTGGGTGGAGACATGTGTCTCTCTCCCTCCTGACTGGAGTATTTTTAGGCTGCACAGTTCTCTGCGTATGATGTGATATCCCCAGCAAGACAGTAAGAGAAAACAAAATGAAGACGCTGGCCTGTTTAGACACAGTGTATAAACAGGCCAGCGTCTCCACTTTCTTTTCTCTTTGAAGGCTATGAACAGGGTAATTGCCCACAGTTTTAAGTTACCCCACAGCTTTTTCTAAGCAATCACATTTATTCTTAAGATGAAAGCATTACAAAGAAAACATATTAAAACCAATAACCTACACACATGCTAATAAGCTTACCAGAGATCATCCCCCACCATCTCCACAAGGGCTCTGGTCAGCGTTAGTCTTTCCAACCCTTCCCTAAGTATTGGGGCCTGCCTTGGATAGAAGGTCCTGTCAATGGACTGGATCAGAAAGCAGGCCCCCGGTCAGTTTAAACTCAGGCTATTTATGCAAAAGTCCTACTGGTCTTTAGAGAATCCAATTTGAACCAGTGTATTCAAGTATCTCCGGCTGGTATTGCCTTTTGGAAGGTGTTAGACCTGAGTGAATTTGCCTAATCACATCCTCCCAGGCTGCCCTGACCATAGTTCCTGAAGGGCTGTGGTCCTCCTACCCCATGTAATTACATATAATCTTTGGCCCACAGAGATACATACATCTACTACAGTAAGCTTTAGCTGAATTCAGTAAAGTTTGTCTAGGATATTGCAGGAAATTACCATATCTGTCACAGCCTTTCCAGATCTAAGTTATACCAAAATCATGTAAGAAAACCATCTGAATCTTGGGTAGAGTGAGGTGCTTTTTTTGTATAATCTTAATGTTTTTTCCATACAAAATAAATCAAACCTGAGAATTAAATTTAAATATATAACTTTAATTAAGTATATAATTGTAAAGTGTGTGTGTGTGTGTGTGCATACACACACACACATTATATAACACTGTACACACACACACACACACATTATATAACACTGCTGCTTAGTAGGAATTACAATGTATTATTGGGACCCTACCAAATTCACGGTCCATTTTGGTCAATTTCATGGTCATTGGATTTTAAAAATCGTGAATGTCATGATTTCAGCTATTTTTATCTGAAATTTCAGAGTGTTGTAATTGTAGGGATCCTGACCCAAAAAAGGAGTTGTCGAGGGGTCACAAGGTTATTGTAGGGGGGGCTGCGGTACTGCTCTCCTTACTTCTGCGCAGCTGCAGGCGTCGTCGGCGCTGCCCTTCAAGCTGGAGAGCGGTGGCTGCTGGCTGGGAGCTCAGATCTGAAGGCAGAGCCGCCACCAGCAGCAGTGCAGAAGTAAGGATGGTATGGTATGGTATGGCCACCTTTACTTCTGCGCTGCTGATTGCAGAGCTGGGCTGTCAGTCAGCAGCCGCCACTCTCCAGCTGCCCAGCTCTGAAGGCAGCAATGCAGAAGTAAGGATACTGCAACCCCCCAAAATAACATTGTGACCCCCCTGCAACTCCCTTTTGGGTCAGGGCCCCCAATTTGAGAAAGACTGGTCTTCCCCATGAAATCCATATAGTATAGGGTAAAAGCACACAAAAGACCAGATTTCATGCGGGGAGACCAGATTTCACGGTCCGTGATGCGTTTTTCATTGCTGTGAATTTGGTAGGGATGTATTCATGATCTATGACGGTAATATAGAATGTTCTAATCATCAGGAAAGTAGGGTTAAGAGCCATGAATTCGTTTGTCCATTATTTACAAAGTTCCATGTTACAGATTCATATACGGCGGAAGATTGTTGTACATTTAATCTGTGGTGAGTCTGGAGAGCCTTGTCCCAGGCTGATGCTGTTTTTTATATTCATCACCCTTCAGTGTAATTGGCCTGGTTCTATGAGATGAATGTTGATACAGCATAGTCAGAGAGAAGTTTTTCTATCAGGGAAACGGGTTAGCGGTAGAGTTGGTCAAAATGTTTTTTCAATGAAAAATGTTTTCTAATTGCCCATGGCAACTTCCATTTTAATATCAGTCTTGGGATGAAAAGTTGGGGATTTTTCAACAAAAATCCAAAAAAGTATAGAAAAAAATATCAATTAAAAAAAGATTGTGGGTGGGAAATATTTCCCAAACAGCTCAAATGATAATACCTAGCTGTTACACAGCACTTTTCTTCAGGAGATCTCAAAATGATTTATAAAGGAGGTCAGTATTATTATCCCCACTTTACAGAAAGGAAAACTGAGAAATAGAGGCAAAGTGACTTGCCTATGGTCGCCCAGTAAGGCAGGGGCAGGGACAGGAATAGAACCCAGATGTCCTGAATCCCATTTCAGCACTTTGTCCACTATGGCATGCTCCTTCCCAAAACAAAGTGTCAGATCCTGCAGCCCTTAGGAAAAACTCTCATAGGGCCGAAACTGCTCTCAATTACATCCATGTAACTTGCACAACTTCAGTGGGGGTAAAGAATGGGGTAGAATTGCAGGCCTGAAACTTTAGGCATTTACTTCAGCAGGAATTTCTGGTGCTCTGAACAGCTCAGATTCAGGCCATGAATGTGAAATTTTTTATCACGTTTTAAAACGGTGTCTCATTGTGGATGCTTTATTGTATATAGGGCTGGGAAGGACAGGTAATGGAGTTCTGATAACAAAATATCAGAGACGGGAAGAGATCTCATTATTTCAAGATTGGAAAGTTAACATATTTATTAAAGTTACTGACAATGGTAGCAGTCATCCTTGACTGTAAATGTCAATGCATTATAAACTTCTAAGGTTTCTTTCCAGTCAAACAGTGAAGTTTCAGACTTTAGTCAGTCACCGTGGTTATTACATAAATCAAAAGTCACTGCATAAACTTCCTTTACTTTTCTGCAGCATTCCTATTAAGTTTAATGTGCAAAGGAGGCTGTAATCTATTTTTCAGGAATATTTCTGACACCATGTATAATTCAATGAGACTAGAGTGTCAGCAGCAACTTTGTTAAACTCCACACAAAGCTTTAAAGACCCAACTGCATTACACTAACATTGGCACTTTGTCTATCCTTATTGCCATTTTTGCACTTGTTTTTTAGCAAAACATTGTGGGCAGCACAGTACAGAATTTTGTATAACTAGTGCAAAAATGAAGGGAGCAAAGAAGAATATATATGGTGAACTAATTGCAATTGCTAATCCATATACAAAGTGTTGACCCAGAATTCTATTTTAATTAGTGTGCTACTTTTTGTGCAGACGTCTTCCAAAATAAATCCCACTGCAGCTGACTGAGATGCTAATAACAAAGCATCTTGGGGCTTTCCCAGAAGTTTACAGCTGCAAAGACAGGCAGTCATCTTCAAATACTTTATCAAAATGCATTCCCACTGAACAACTAATTGGTACTCCCTCCTCTCCCCCCCCCCCTCCCCCTCTTTAATGTCTATAGTGAATGCAGTATCTGGAAATCTAAACTAAGCCACTATCACTTAGTTCCTAAATCCCTGATGCTGCATGATTAAAGTCAATGAGACCTTTGCTAGTTAGTTCACTGAGCACAGGATCATGTTCTATTGTGTGGTAAAACAATTCAATATATTTTTTCTATCTTTTATATGCAAATATAGATAGGCCAGAGGAATACAATCAGCGGTGTTTTCTAAGTGGCTTCTCTATTGTGGTAGTATAGTTTCCTATCGCTTATTTGCATCACTAGTGCGAAGATTAATTCCTCCTCTCACCCACCCATTTTCTAAGCTTCAAAACTAAAAAAAACCTCCAAGACTTATTTTAATGGTTGTTAGTAAGGGCTTTCCAGTAATTAAATTACTGTTTTACTTGATTCATTAATATTTATTCTGGTACAGAGGCATGTTTTTGAATTAATGGCTACTGCAAACAGATATGTTTACCAGGGGACAAGGCCTGCAGTTCTTATTCAAGCAAAACACCCATCGACTTTAATCATTTCAGTGAGTAAAGCCTGTAGGAATGGAGGATGCTTTCACTGAGAGCCCTGTACACTTATTAATGTATAGTTTTACTTGAGAACACATCACTGTTAATCATGAAAGTGTAACCTATAATTAATTAGTTAACTATTAATTAAAAACTTAACAGTCAAATCCTGCATCCTTACACAGGCAAAACTCTCATTGATTTCATAGTTCATGTAAGTACTGAAGGATTTGCCTCCAAAGGCCATTTTCAAATTTACACTCATGCAATTCAGCGTGGCTGCAAAATGTAAAAGAAAGTTCTGGCTCTTGATGTTTTGTTGTACACTGCTACCCCTATATAACGCAACCCGATATAACAGGAATTCAGATACAATGCGGTAAAGCAGTGCTCCGGGGGGGGGGCGGGAGGGGCAGGGCTGCACACTTCAGTGGATCAAAGCAAGTTCGATATAACGTCGTAAGATTTTTTTGGCTCCCAAGGACAGCATTATATCGAGGTAGTTGTTCAGTGGGAATGCATTTTGATAAAGTATTTGAAGATGACTGCCTGTCTTTGCAGCTCCAACTCCATTAGCTGCTTATTCTCCAACTTTAAAGGGATGCAACGAAATTTTTGTCCACTATAACAAATTCCGAAAGTGCAAACAAATTATAACCCACATAAGCCAGTGTTTTAAAAAATTGTCCTGATTCCAGTGTCTGCTTAGGCTTTCAGTGTTTCACTCTACTAAATATCAATTGACATGTGCAAACAAGGAAACCTAAAACACACAGGGATCACAAGGAGGGGACAACCTTGTAAAGAAAGTGACAGAAGACCAAATGAAACACAAAGACATACTCTCTGAAAGTATCTTTCTTATGTCAGCATTGGTAAGATTTCCTACTAAAAAGCCTATTAAGTTTTATATTAGGCTTCTGATGGGTCAGTTGCAGCAGGCCTTCTGCAATATGTTAAGTGCTCCAAAAGTGGGCACAGCACCTTGGAGGATCAGACACTAGATAGAGAAAGCTAAATCGTGAGCCACTATCAATATCATCTCTTTTTGTAGGACTGTACCTATCTTAAGGATTTAACCCATGTACTTGTTAATATCTTGCCCCTTTACTGCCATTTGCCTCAACATAAACTCAGGTGAAAATGCCTTGGCGTGTCCACATGGAAAATCTTGGTGTAGTAGTTGAACAGTTGGATGTTCCTACTTTGGGTGCAATAAGGTCTGAGTGTGCAGCATCATTTAATTATTTGCAATCAAAGTTTCACCCTTGCACAAGTGCATGCTAGTCTAAAGATGATTTCGGAATGGTTAAGTATAACAAGTCTGACCAGAGAACTTACTTAGGATGGTATTCAGATTTTCTGTTACTTCAAGCATCAGGTACGTGCTGCCTAAAACTTTTCATAAGTGATCCAATTTCACGGTTGTACATAGCTGTCATTAGAGCTGATCAGAGGATGGCAATTCCGTCTTGCAGCACCTTTCAAGATTTTGAAATTTATTTTTGTTTCTGTGTCTGTAGTGTGTGTGATTAGTACTGGGCCAGGGTGTGGGAGACCCAGGCTCAAATCCCTATTTTGCCTGATCCAGAGCACAGTTTTTCATCCTGGATCATTCTGACTCAAGCAGAGCATGGATTTGAATTTGGGTCTCCCATATGCCAGGCCAGTACCCTAACCACTGGGCTATAAAGTCTCTCTCTGCCCTGGACCCAAAAACTTGCCCAATACAAGTTTTGTGGAAACTGATACATCTCTGCAAAATGTTTGCGCTTCAGTTAAAAAGCATATTTCAACTAGCAGCTCGGGTAGTTGAGGTCAGTGGAATTGGAATCTGCTCTGAAATCCATGAGGTACAGATAAAGTATGACAAGTTTCAGAGTAACAGCCGTGTTAGTCTGTATCCGCAAAAAGAAGAACAGGAGTACTTGTGGCACCTTAGAGACTAACAAATTTATTAGAGCATAAGCTTTCGTGGACTACAGCCCACTTCTTCGGATGCATATAGAATGGAACATATATTGAGGAGATATATATACACACATACAGAGAGCATAAACAGGTGGGAGTTGTCTTACCAACCCTGAGAGGCCAATTAATTAAGAGAAAAAAAGCTTTTGAAGTGATAATCAAGCTAGCTTTTTTTCTCTTAATTAATTGGCCTCTCAGGGTTGGTAAGACAACTCCCACCTGTTTATGCTCTCTGTATGTGTGTATATATATCTCCTCATTATATGTTCCATTCTATATGCATCCGAAGAAGTGGGCTGTAGTCCACGAAAGCTTATGCTCTAATAAATTTGTTAGTCTCTAAGGTGCCACAAGTACTCCTGTTCTTCTTTTTGCGGATAAAGTATGGTGCACATTAGAATCCCAGTGCCTTTCAATTCCTGTAACAGAGAAATATTATTACATATTTGGTTAGTCATGCTGTATCTTAGTAAAGCTTGCTTTGCTAGGGATTTTCATTCAGAATGCAAGATCTAGAATATCTGATCCAAGACAAGTGACTGGAACATTTTCCCCACAGCAGATAGCATGTTGCCAGTATAGTTGACGCAGTATTGCTTAACTGGCTTTCTGCTACTGTATGGAGGGAATTATTCCTCTCTGTCAATCTTCAGGCAGACAGTCTGTTTTGTTAGATATTGTTGAAAAATCTGACAGTGCCTCTGCTTTCACATTATTCAGAGTTTAACATCTCGTTCTGGATGCCATAGATGCTTTCTCATGGCTTCCTTCAGTGTAACAACCTTTAACGTTAGATTTAATCATTTTGAGTCTTTTTTTTCCCCTTTCCAGTTCAGGTATTGAGGACAATAAACTCCAAAGGGAGTAATGTAGAGACTGGGTGGTACAGGTGTATATACAGAAAACCAAACTGGGGAAAATAAACTCAACTTCTTAATTGAGGGGGTTTAGGCCATCACGAAGATGAAGCCAGGAGGGACTAAAAGGATTTCAGAATAGAAGAACATGTCACTAAACGCTAGGGGTGAAATTTTGGCCCCATTGAGGTCAGCAGCAAAGTTTTCATTGACTTCAGCGGGGGGCAGGATTTCACCTTACAATTCCAAAAAGAGTCTTATTCCTCCTAACATACACTTCTGACATTGAGGTGGGCCTGATTCTGATATATAAAATATAAAGATGTGACAGAGGAATATGGGTGTGTGCTTTAATTAGTGATACTGTATCTGGATCTGTCACTAGCATACCATAAATTGGGTGGATATTTCATCTAGAGGTCTGTCGGGATAACAGAGCTTGTGCAACAATGGCAAGAAAGAGAAGGCCCTTTTTAAAAGTCACCTAAAAGTCAACTTAAGGGTCATGAAGAGACAATGCCAAAGTGATTAGCCTTAATGGCTCAAGCCTGCTTTCATGGGGAGTAGCCAAACCAGTTTGAACAAGGGGAGCCCAGATTGAGATCCCCATAGAGATGTCTGCAATTCCAAGTTTACTCAGGTTTTTACATGGATGTTACCCCTAGCCCCCGCACCCCCTCCTGTCCACAAGTGTGCACACAACCCTCACACTTGCGTTTAGTGCAGGGGTCGGCAACGTTCGGCACATGGCTCACCAGGGTAAGCACCCTAGTGGGCCGGGCCAGTTTATTTACCTGCTGACGCGGCAGGTTCGGCCGAACGCGGACCCCACTCGCTGCGGTTCGCCATCCCGGGCCAATGGGGGCGGCGGGAAGCGGCGCGGGATGAGAGATGTGCTGGCCGCAGCTTCCTGCCACCCCCATTGGCCCAGGATGGCGAACCGCAGCGAGTGGGGGCCGCGATCGGCTGAACCTGCCGCGTCAGCAGGTAAATAAACTGGCCTGGCCCGCTAGGGTGCTTACCCTGGCAAGCTGCGTGCCGAACATTGCCGACCCCTGGTTTAGTGATTCTTCCAACCTTGGTTAGCTGGATTGCCTGGGACTAGAGGCTAAAATCTGAGTACTGCTTTTACCTGGGCAAAAAATTTCAAAATATTTTAAAATTGGTACAGTCTTTTTAAGGAATCAATGAGAAGAAATATACAGTGGCTGTTCAGATCTCAATTATGTTGTAATATAAAGAAATAGTAATGTAAATACAGTATTGAAATACAAATGGCTGAAGAATTTAGAGAGACAAAGTGGGTGAGGTAATATCTTGTATTGGACCAACTTCTGTTGGTGAGAGTGACAAGCTTTTTTCAGGACCTGAAGAAGAGCTCTTTGTAAGCTCGAAAGCTTGTGTTTCTCACAAACAGATGTTGGTCCAATACAAGGTATTACCTCACCTCCTTTGTCTGTCTAATATTCTGAGACCAGCATGGCTACAAAAACTTTGCATACATGAAGAATTGGTATTATTCTACATCATGCACAGTAACTCCAGAATAAACAGTGAAGTCATTAACAATGGATTATTATTCTGCCAGTATCTTGTATCTTTCAAGCATAAATCTGGATTTTATCTTTGAGCATAACCAGCAGACAGAATCATTGCTTTCTCATTCATTGCCTTGTATTTAATATAACCATAAAATCAATGAAGAATGATAACTTTTCTTTCCAGTCAGTGACAATTAGCTTAATTCTGTTATTGATTATATCTTGCTCTCAGTTACATTTGTAATAAGGTTTTTCTAGTATATACCAAAGGAAAATGCTGGGCAAATATTTTGGATTACTAATAAGAATATTAGGCAATTTGTTTGATCTGTGATGTGGCAGAACTGCACAGGTATTACAAGTAATCCGTGACGAAGACATCACAGTGGCGTGACTGATATATCGTGGTCAGGATGTCACTATGGTAAAATGTGCTGTGATTGCAATATAGTGAAGCTGCTAAAACTATAATTAATGCCAGTTGAGTATTGTTATAATGTCACAATAAATCTGTTGGTGTCTAGGCTAGTTTGTATGGGTGTCTGCCTGACTCTCTATGCCAAGCTTCACTTGTCACCTTTACTGGTTCCCTATGTGCATGTTGTAATTTCCAGAATTAAAGTGGTATGTTCTAGGGCTGCTCTAGTCAAGGTTCTGTTGGCGTTTTCATTACATAGCCCATTTCTCATAGGTTTGTAATTCTACTGTAAAAAGGAAACTGCCTCATGAGGACACGTGGCATAGACACTTTGTCTGATGTTCTGGACCCATTCTTGCTAACTGGCGAAAACCTTGACTCCCATTGACCTCAGTGGCAGTTGAGGGTTTCAGCACATCACAGGACCAATCCATGTGCGTGTGCATGCACGCGTGTGTGGTTAATTAGTTTTTTGCATATGTTTTTTCCAAAAATAAAATACAGACAGTGTAGAACTCAACAAGTGGCTATAACACACAGACACACATAACCGCTTCTCTGTGTCCTGGTCCTATACTTTTTTTCCCTCAATTTCTCGAACAATTTTATATTACACTTGACTAATTAAGACAACAACATGGCTTTAACTAGGCTTGGCAGATGTCAATTTTTAAAAATAATTTTGATGGATAATATTATAGAATTGTAGGACTGGAAGGGACCCCGAGGTTATCTAGTCCGGTCTCCTGAGCTCATGCCAGTACTAAGTATTATCTAGACCAGTGGTTCTCAAAGCTGGTCCACCACTTGTTCAGGGAAAGCCCCGGTGGACCAGGCCGGTTTGTTTATCTGCCGCATCCACAGGTTCGGCCGATCACGGCTCCAGGCCAATGGGGGCTGCAGGAAGCGGCGCGGGCCGAGGGATGTGCTGGCTGCCCTTCCCGCAGCCCCCATTGGCCTGGAGCAACAAACTACGGCCAGTGGGAGCCGCGATCGGCCGAACCTGCAGACACGGCAGGTAAACACACCGGCCTGGCCCGCCAGGGGCTTTCCCGGAACAAGTGGTGGACCGGCTTTGAGAACCACTGATCTAGACCCATCTAGGTTGTTTGTTGTAAGTATTTTTTCAATTTTTATCAATTTAAATTTTCACAGTATTGGGAAACTGAGAGGGTCAGACAATAATTATTTAATGAGAGTAGATGCTGCAATTCAGAAAATTTAAAGTATTATAACTAGGGCTGTCTAGCAATTAAAAAAATTAATTGCGATTAATCACACTGTTAAACAATAGTAGAATACCATTTAAATATTTTTGGATGTTTTCTACATTTTCAATTATATTTATTTCAATTACAACACAGAATACAAACTGTACAGTACTCACTTTATATTTATTTTTGATTACAAGTATTTGCACTGTAAAAAAACAAAATAAATAGTATTTTTCAATTCACCTAATAGAAGTACTGTAGTGCAATCTCTTTATCATGAAAGTTGAACTTACAAATGTAGAATTATGTACAAAAAAAGCTGCATTCAATAATAAAACAATGTGAAATTTTAGAGCCTGCAAGTCTACTCAGTACTATTTCTTGTTCAGCCAATCACTCAGATAAACAAGTTTGTTTACATGTGCAGGAGATAATGCTGCCTGCTTCTTGTTTACAATGTCACCTGAAAGTGAGACTAGGCATTCTCATGGCACTGTTGTAGCCGGCGTCGCAAGATATTTACGTGCCAGATGCACTAAATGTCCCTTCATGCTTCAACCACCATTCCAGGGGACATGTGTCCATGCTGATGATGGGTTCTGCTCGATAACAATCCAAAGCAGTGCAGACTGATGCATGTTCATTTTCATTATCTGAGTCAGATGCCACCAGGAGAAGGTTGATTTTCTTTTTTGGTGGTTCGGGTTCTTTGGTTTCCACATCGGAGTGTTGTTCTTTTAAGACTTCTGAAAGCAGGCTCCACACCTCGTCCCTCTCAGATTTTCTAAGGCACTTCAGATTCTTAAACCTTGGGTCTGAAGATGGCTACAGCACTTGAAATTTCACATGGGTACCTTCTTTGCGTTTTGTGAAATCTGCAGTGAAAGTATTCTTAAAATGAACAACATGTGCTGGGTCATCATCTGAGACTGCTATAACATGAAAAATATGGCAGATTAAAAATAAAAATTTAAACTAAAGCCTTAATCCTTCATAGGTGGTCATTAGGATTCAAAATGATAGCTATGATATGGCACATCCTGAAGAACACTACAGAAGCTGGCGGTTTCGTCCAATATTTTGCCATACTTTTCAAGTGATAGCCATACAGCTAAGACTGAAATTATATTTGTGCAAAGTTCCAAGTTACTGTGAAGCTCCCTATTCTGCTCAGTATTTGTCAATTTCTGACTCTTCCAATATGGAGAGTGATATTTCACCTCTCCATGTCACTTCCCACATCCTTACACAACAGTAAAAGGCTGCTTCACATAAACTGTGTACTGTAGCAATTTGCAGTTGGTCTAGTTAGCAGTTCATTATTATAGGAAGTGACTGGTGCCTGAGCAAAGTGGGAAAGATTTCTACACAGACAGTTTCTAACAATAGCAAAAAACAATGACGGTTGTGAGACATGGAGAGATCTGCTTAGTCGGATTCTGCTTTTGCACAAGCTCCTACTTTGCCTGCTGTTTACCTGGTCGCCTGCAAGGCAGAATGTCCTGAACATCATCTTGTGTGTTCTTGATGAGCCATCTGGAAGCTGTGAAACTTTGAGTCAGGGATCGAGAAGTGTTACAAGAATAGATCATCATCTAAAACTTTATCTCACTCTGCATCTGATTAACAGTCCTTTTGAACCAGGTTCTGGTATGTAATTCAATTGTTTACACTTTAAAATAACAAAATGATGTTTTTTGAGACTCAGATGATCCTCAAGAAGCTTTAGGAGTGCGATTGCCTAACTCAAGGTACCTGATTCACACTATAAATGTATATGTAGAGGAGTAGAGAGAACACACACACACACACACACACACACACACACACACACACGTTTTCTTCTGTGATGGATCCATTGCTTTGGACAGAAGCAATAACTCATTGGTATTTAATCCAGTTCAGTGGAGTGAAGCCGGTGTGCTGCTATTTTAAAAAAAAAAAAAATGCAAAACATACAGTCAAATTCCACCCTGCTGCCAATATCCAGGATGGATTTTTCTATGTCTACATTATTTTCCCCACTCTCTGCAAGTTAAGCAGAATGGTAAGTGCTTAGGGAGAATGATGGAACAGATAATCTTGGTGGAAGATTTGGCCCTTGTCATTGATTTTAAAAGACAACTCTACATGTCCACCATCTCATTTTCCCTCCCTAAGGATGTACTCAGTCTGAAGGCCATAGTTTCGTTTGTTTTAGGATCTTCCAGCAGCTTGAAAGCTGTGTGAAAATAGCTGCCTGTGCTAACAAATGAAAAGAAGATTTTTAAAAGTCAGTTAGTAGGACAGTAATGGAGTCTGGAGATGTAACCAGTGGTATACGAACATGTGGTTAGAACAGCAACTCTCCCTTCTCTCTTTCTCCCCAATACTCAAGTTTCAATGTGTTTTAGGCAATTCCTTAGGGGGGGAAATGTACAGTGGTCATCACCATTTGCTGTGTTGTGATATTTGACTTTGCTATAGTATATTTCTTACTCTTAATGTAGAAGAGCCCACAAAATACAGTTTGATATGCTAAAACTATGGAAACTCAGCAAGTGATGTATTATGGGGCTTTTTAAAATGGCAACCAGTATAGCAAGTTCATTGCATTTGCATTTAATGACGGATGAGTAACAAACATTTTGGTTACCAAATATTGAGATTTATTCTGATAATTTTAATAAAGGATAATTATTCTGGGGTGAGGCCTAATCAGATGGTGCTACGATTCTAACTGAAGCAATAATGGATTTTCCATACACGATATTGTCTGGCTGTAGACATTAGAAATGGCATCACTGGGAGAAAGGGTGCCACATGGAAGACATGTCACATAAGGGAAATGGTGGTGAAATATAACATTTCCTACTATGTTAGATTTTGGCAGACAGGACTTCATAAATTGGCTTCCTAAAACAGCATCTGTCTGATTTTTAATTCTATTTGTTAAATGAAAGGTGTAAAATATTATGCCCCAAACAAAATGTCAAATAAAATAATCCAAAGACTTCTGAGTAACATTCTATGGGAAGATACATATCTTTTCGGAAAGACTGTCTGCACATCCTGCTGCAATCCTGCTAACACTGCTGTTTTTGTCCCAGGACCATTTGAATCTTGCAGGACCAAGCATCTGAATGTGTGTAGTAACGCAAATATATGTAGAAAGCAAATGAATTAAATGCCTCTTTATCCATGGGGTCTCTTCTCACATGGGTTCTGTTTCATTCAATTATCTGGTAGACATTTTTTTTGGAGGGGGGCGGTTAGAGTTGTAACGTATTATTCGGGGAATATGAGAAATTTGGAAACTGAGCTAATTTTTATCCCAACTTTAAATCTGTGAGGAAGTCTCTCTTTCTGTCATCATTTCCAATTTGTAAGATGGGAATAATATTTAGCTTTCTTACAGGAGTGTCGAGGCTTAAAGAGCTTTGAAGAGAAGTGTTTGATGATACTAAATAGTATATTTTGAATATTCCCTCAAGTGAGAACAAAATCGGGCTTTATGACAAGATTTCTGGAACACTGACTCCCAATCTTGGCTGGAAAGGCCACAGAGACAGCCCGTTTATCAGATCTTTCCCCAGGCCAAGACATTCCATTACTTACACAACACTGTGTTACAAATATTAACTGTTGTAATAGTCATTGGGGAAATGGCACTGGGTTACAACACCACGAGTTAGAAGTTTTAGAGTGTAGGTAGGCACTTGGCGGTCTCCTAAGTAAGGATTGAAGCCTGTTAATAAGGGACACCTGCAAAAGCCAAAACCAGGAACTAAAGGATATGTAAAGATTTTAGCACCTTAAATGTTTGGTTCTAAAAGTGAGGATGGGGAAGCATTTATTTCTTGAAAGGTAAAATGGATAAGACACTGGACTGGGATTCAGGAGATGTGGATTCATTCCCCAGCTCTGCTGCTGACTCCCTGTGTGACCCTGGTTACATGTTACAATTTCTCTGTGTCTCACTTCCTCACTAATAAAGAGGGGATTCAATATACTTCCTTTCTCTCACCCTTTGTTTAGATTGTAATCTGTTTGGGGCATGGACTTCATTACAATTTGTTCATATAGTGCCTACTATATTAAGGCTCCAATCTCGGTTGGGACCTCAAGGAACACCATAATACAATTAATAAATACCAGAAAACCTGTAGGTAAAGGATTAGGATGTCTTATTTTCTCTGAATGTCTTCATGAATCACTAAACTTAAATTTCTCTGGGCGGACTATAGGATCCGTAGAATTCTTTGAAGCTACTTTAAAATAGTTTTCCCAGACTCTGTTGCTTGGAGAACTCTGACTCTCCCTCCCCCCCCAAAAAATAAAAGGGAAGGGGGAGGAAGAACAAGCATGCTCAGCACATGGCTTTTGGAAGCACATCCTGCTATTGAGCAGAATAACTACACTATATTTTAAATTCACTGATTATCTCCTGTTCATATGCCCTGAAATAAAATGACACATTTCTAAAATACACAGTTGTAACAACTGCGTAAACAAGTTGTTCTTTATAATTCCTTTCCAACATAATTTACCATCCAATACATCATCTCTCAATATAGCAGTGACTTCAACATTTCATGAAGGACACTGATGGGGAAAAATGTTAGAGAACTTCCAGACTTTTCCAGGCTTATTGTTTTTCTTATATTCATCACAGAATAATAGGATGTTTTGTGCTGAGGTGTTGGCTTGTCTCTGTGCTTTATATCTTTGTTGTTACTGTAGTGTTGACCTCAGAACATTTTATTTAGTTCTTTCAGACTTTGTAAACCATCATATGTAAAATAAGATATGATTGTTGAAGGAAGAACTTTCTATGTGAGCCCAATCCTATAAGGTGCTGAATGCTTTCAACAATTGGAAGGGAAGGGCATTCAAAACCTTGTTAGCAACAGGCCTTAAATTCATGGCCTGTGACCTTAAACAGTCAGTTAAGAATAGGTAGTGATATTTTGGAAACAGATGCCAAAATACTAAACTTTCTCATTCACAAACTTGCTTTAGTCTAGGTCAGCTGGTATGTAAAACAAGAGCAAAAATGATACCAGTTTCCTGGTCAAATTGTAGTTTGGGTAATTGCATTCTGCCTTCCTAAATTAACCCGGTAATTTTAAATTATATACCTTTTTCATCCACATTTCTTCCTGAAACCTGCTGTGTAGTGCTGATAAGGTAGGATGGCTGATGCATCCCCCTCCATGCGACGCAGCCACATTTCAACTGTGGATGAGCAATCCCAATATTTATATTCTGTAGAGAGCATTCACGTCCTATATAAATATAAGTTATTGGATGATGGTTCCAGCTATGTTACTGCTTGGCTATCAGTTCAAGCCCATGCTCAATCAATACCAAAATTTGTCATTACTATGTGTTCAGTGGCCTGTGTGAAATGAGATGATGGGTCTCAGCATAGTGGACAGGTATTCTTTTCACAAAAGCCACCACTCCAATAAACACAAATTGACACCTTTGTTTGGCAGTCTCAGCAGACAAGACTAATGGGTATAGAGAATGAGTTATTTTCCCTCTTGGAGCCGACCCATATGGCTACTTTGGGT
Source organism: Trachemys scripta elegans (assembly GCF_013100865.1). Classification (NCBI taxonomy): domain Eukaryota; kingdom Metazoa; phylum Chordata; order Testudines; family Emydidae; genus Trachemys; species Trachemys scripta. Next base: position 23,248,327 of record NC_048311.1, read on the forward strand.
TACTTACAACGCAATTAGGTTTTCAGCAGCACTACAACTTTTAATTCTTGTAAATGAGTTGGGGAAAGTAGTGGTGTAAGTGGTTCCCATGAGTTGGTTTGTTTTGTAGTGTAGTCAGGTGCTTGGAAGTGATCCTTCTAAGTAAGGATTGAGGCCTATTAATAAAGAAGCATGGGGACATTTGCAAAAGCCAACCACATAAGCTGGGTAGTGTCTGAGCTTTATCTTAGGTAGAATGAAGTTTCCAGTGCCATCAGACCAGCCACATTCCATAAGCATTAAATTAACAATAGAAAAAGTAAGTCTTCATTAGAGAGTGAGAAGAGCAAAAGGTACCTTTCTCCTTCTCCAACTGACATCTGAGATCTTTTCACCCTTCTGGTTTTAACATGATCAGTAAAATAAATGAAAACTAGTGTAACTGGTGCAGTGATTAATGTTTCTGACTTTCACTGATCTACAGAGAAAGGGATCCAACATGGAATTCATTAAATGGTGCCCAGATGAAGAGGGGAAAAGAACCTTAAGCCAATTTCTCATCTACTAGAATGATAGCTAATGAGAAAGAGACTCGGTTCAATTCTTTCCTTTTGTAAATATTTCTTTATTGACCAGGTTCATCGCAATTTATCATCTTGCCTTAGCAGTGAGGTTTATTTTCTCAGAGAGGTCATTTCATCTCATGAAATCCCTTTTAATAACATCGGCTGAAAATACTATGGTGTATTGAACTTTGCGGCAATACTAGCTGGAACGAAAGGCATAGATCCAAACACCGTATAAATTATATTAAATACCAGTGTTGGAACCACTACGTTGGGCGGACAATTAGAGCTGACTTTTATTTTTAAATGAAGAAACTCTTTTCTTTTCAAAACCCAGTAGCAAGCACCAGGATACTTTACTTAACTTAAGCCCATTGTGCTTCAAGAAATGTTCTATTTCCCCAGATAAGTGAACATACAGTAGACTCTAGATAACAAGCATAACTTCACACAATAGCTAAAATTGTAAAGCACTTTGTGTCAATTGATAACTCCACAAAAATAAGAGATCCCTATGGAGAGACCCCTCACAAGTTTTGTAGTATGGTGGTCGCACGTGAAGGAACAAAAAATGTTTATATTCAGCACTTTACCTGCAGGAGGGCCCAAAATCTCATAGTACAATTAGAGATAACTGAAGATAAATCTTTTTTTTTCCTAATGAAATATGCATATAGGAACCAAAAACGGAGACAAAACTAAGGGCAAAATTTTCAAAAAAAATGCTATCTGTTGCATTTTCAAAAGTAACATAGGCACTTCGGCTCCCAAGTCCCATTTACTACTCGCTGCAGAAAAAAGCAGGCTATGTTCCACACTGCAGTGTGTAGTGACACGTATCAGTGAAAGGCTCCGGCGCGGGGGAAGCAACGAGGAAAGGCTTCAGCATCTCCCCGCTACCAGAAACTTTCATTCTGGCAAGGAAAGGCTCTGGTAGGGGGAGGCAGCAGGGAAGGACAGTGCCTTTTCCCGCTGCCAGAGCCTTTCCCTGCAGTGGGGAAAGGATCCAGCAATTCCCTCTGGCCAGATCCTTTTCCTATGGAGGAGAAAGGCTCCAGCAGTAAGACACTACTAGGGTGACCAGATGTCCCGATTTTATAGGGACTGTCCCATTTTTGGAGGCTTTTTCTTATATAGGCACCTATTACCCCGCACCCCCTGTCCTGATTTTTTACACTTGCTATCTGGTCACCCTAGACACTACACTAGTAAAAATAGCAGTGAAGATGGGGAGGCACAGAACATATGCAAGAAGGGCCTTATGTACAGATACAGTAAACAGTTTGTTCCAATAACAAAAAGGCTGTTAGGGCATCGGTCTGTAACAATCTAGGGTTTATACCACAGACAGCCATGTATACTTGTTTTTCAAAAGTTGCTAAAGGGAATTATGTGGGCTTCCATATCCTAAAAAAGATGTCCTAAATTTAGGCCTTAGTTTGGTTACAACATGGTGTGTCAGATCAGGTGTTTCTTTCCCAACCCATATGTCTCACTATGATCATGTGAGAGAAACTGATAACTATTAAGGGCTTTTGTGATCTCTGAGGGAGACCCATATCCTTCTGTTCATATGGCACTGAGCATTTTGATGGCACCCAATAAATAATAGCAGGAGTGAAACAAGTGGGGGTATAAATGAGTGTTGTTTAGAGTACTGCCATACTGGAATGAAATTCTTCTTTAATATTTTATGTATTTGGTGATGAAAGAAATCTTTAAAATATTTAACCCGGCTTATGCAAATTCACTAGTCCTTGCTACAGTTTATACACTTCAGGCAGGAACAGAGGTTTGATGGCTTTATACATCCTTAGTCATTGGCAACCTTGTTAATTTGTCCGCTGTAAGCATGTACAAATCTTGTGTGTCAGTATAAAAAAAAGTTTTCCAGTTGCATTTGCTGCCTGAAAAAATATTAGTCTTCTGAATCCTGTCCAAGTCCCCTTAACAGTAGTTAATTTGAGGGAATGTGGACTAGAAGAACCAGCATTATATTTGGCATCAGGCTCTCCTGGATTCTAATCTTGGCTCTGATACTGACTCACTCTGTGGTCCTGTCGTTGTCTCGTCGTCGTCGTCATCACACATTTCTGCCTCAGTTTCCCTATTCAAAAGTGGAGGTGATAATCCTTATTTTATATTTAGTTACCTCCAAAAATGTGACTGAGCACTATTTAGCTGATGTATGTAAAGTACTCTGAACATATGAAGTGCTAATATAGATGAATTAAGGTTAACTATAAACACTCCATCCCCCAAAAACTTTTGATTTCTTTTTTGCTTTTCCAAAGCTCAGCAATAATACCAACTGTTTAGTTTGCCCGTTGAAAGAACAGTAAGAATTTCTGATGAAACAATTTTCCAAAGGCTGACCTAAATAGTTGCTTTCTGACAGAAATAGAGAACATGAATGTTAATGAAGTGACAATGCTGTGAGAAATTGCATTGTGCTCCTATAGTGTATTTCTGCCTTCTGTGATGCATAAAAATTGATTCTTAAACATCTGTTGTAGAAAGTGACATCAGTTTTTAAGCATAACTGCCCAGCCCACTGAAATTGTGAGGGGTTTTCTTTAAAATATAGATGAGACAATATGGCCCTTAATTAAAGTTCTACAGAATTAAGACTTGAACATTCTAATTTATGAAAAGAAAATGTTACATGTATTATATAATATACTTGATTGTGGAACATTTTCATGTAAAAACTTGCATTTGTATTTTAGTTGAATGCAAGTCCTAGTAAAATATGTATTTACTGAAGCCATGTTATTGTAGTTACATCTTATTTACTATAGCAATTTAGTAATTCTCCCAGAGTAAAATGAATATGTTCTTGTATACATTTATCCCCTCATCTTCTCACCTGCAGTTCATTAACTAATTATAATTAACTAATAAATCACTTTATTTAGTTGATTGTAATTAAGTTGGTTTAATTCTTTTTGGGTGTTATTCTCATGAAGCGTGTGATTATAAATGGTTAAAAATAACGATTGAATGTAGCAGATATGCCCAGTTAATTGCTGCATTGAGGGGCTTTGTAACCGATTTAACAAAGTTTAATTGATTAAGTAGCTGTTTGGCAAGGATATCAGAAACATCTGAGGGATTAAAGGGAGTAGTTTGGAAGCAGAGAAGTAGCATTGTACAAATTACAGTCTGTGGACCGAATTTTTTTCTTAAAACATTATTTTCAGAAGACAGAAAATAATTCCTATAGCAAAGGGGTTTCTTTATTTAAAGCAAAATGTAGTTAAGCAATTCTGCTGTCTTATAAAACAGATGCCCAAGGTAATCTTGTTTGGCATCTGAAAATATGTGAGTGTTTTATTGTCCCTGAAATTCGGCTAGAACTAACCAACCAGAAGTTAATGAATACATGAATTAATGAATACATAGACTTTTAAAATTGTGTGTGTAAAACTAAATATAATAAAACAACCATTATAGTACAAATGAACAGCTACCACTATATGTGAAATTGGGGTATCATATTAGGTGTGTATCTTCCACTTTATCATGGAGAAAATTAGATTGCACATACTTCTAGAGAGTAACAGGAAAGAGAATGCTGCAAAACTTACTTTATACGCATGGGAAGAAACTTTTAAAGAACGGTCGGTTAGCCTTGTTGTTTGGAGTAATAGTTAAGAGGTGTCTGTGAATACACAATACAAGACAACAGCTTTTATTAAGAGCTACCTTCAGCTATATATGTCAGAGAGTCTCATCAAAACCTCACAAAGGAGAAGGGGGAAACACACACACGTGCAAAAACCCTACTCCAAAACAGGATATCGAGTGACATGACTATCAGCCAATGAAATGCCTAGTGAGAGTTAAGTTACCCTTTGGTGTCACATACCCTGCAACCTTCCTTGTCAGTATAGAAGGAAATATTATCTTGTGCTTAGAGCAAAGGGCTGCCAATCAAGAGATCTGTGTTCTATTCCAAAATCTTGCCAGTTGTTTTCCTAGTTACGTTACTCATTATCACCTATGTTTTTTTTCAATTTTCCCATCGGCAGAGTGGAGGATAATTACAATTCTCCGCCTCAATGATGCATTTGAAATCTGCAGATTAAAAATCCACTGTGGAAGTGCAAAATATTACTGGTAGTTTTATTTTGGTGTCCAATCCTGCCATCAGGTGCCCACCCCAAACTCCTACTCATTTCATTAGGAATTTCAAGTCCGTCTCCCAGAATTGAGTCCTAAACACTTTTTTAAAGAGGGCTTCCTCTCTTTAGGAGTGGTTTTCCAGTCTGCCACAGGAAGTAGCCCAACACCAGCTCAAAACACCACCTACTAATCCTCTCTTGACTTTATAATATGCTGGCCACATGTGTACACACAATTCAACCTCCCATTTTTAAATTGATTTTGGCTTTTCCCGAGTTGTAGCTTCACTATGCTAGCTCCTGCACTCCAGAGCCCATCAAATGTCTTCCCATCAATGCCTCATATACTGTTTAAAATAATTGATAAATTGTTAGCAATTATACATGTAGGTTACAGATACATGAGATTTAAAATCATGTGCATGTAATGAGGAGTAGTAATAATTCCACAGACATACCTCTTATTCATCCCTAGTAAATACAGTAATCAAAATAAAGTAGATGCCAACTTAGTCAAGAGTGTGTGAAATAGCTGCTCTTTTATTTCCTCCTTTCTTCTATAATTGCCACTGCTACTGTCTGAAAAGAGTCAGTTCTTTCTTTAGACCAACTGGGGCCAAAGTAATAAAGTGTTGTTTGGTTAATATCTCTGCAGCTATGGCAACTTTCTGGCTGTGGGAGAATGAGACTCAGATAAAAAGAGAGAGGAGGAAGTATTAACATTTTGTTGAACATGACTTACATTTCGATACATGTCAATTGGCATTGACAGCTGAGATAGAGGATTAGATAAATGCATCAGATAATGGTGCGTGGATACTCTTTGTTTATAGAACGTTAATAAGTGATGCACTCAATTGTTTTAAAGAACTGCTTGCTCTAATGATAGTTTCTGATTTATTGTTAATGGAAAATTGATATATATAGTGAGCATCTTTAGACAGCAGTGAACTTTTACTGTGGTATGATATCACCAGCTCTCTGTGCCAAATATCAGAGAGGTTGCCGTGTTAGTCTGTATCCACAAAAACAATGAGGAGTCTGGACTCCTTGTAGCTATCTGTGGGAGATAGTCTATACAGTTCATGATGTATAAACCAAATCACAGTTATCCAGAAACTTCCAGTTTTCTAAAAGGGGTCTTGTGTTTCCCTTCTGTTAATTACGTCAAAAATTTCCCTGATGTATCTGAAACCTTGATTATCTGAAATCATGCAGTGGTTATTACAGGAAACACCGAAACGACAGCAATTGGTGATACTGTCTTCAGTTGTGGTGCTCTTCATTCTGCTAATGACACCTGGTGTAGATGCACTTTTTGTATCTCTTACAAGTCTTTTTTTTTTAAATACTCATGTTGCCCTCTACGTAAGCATGCCTTCTTTACTATATTCCATCAAGCCATTTCCCTTACTCTTGAAATTAGTGAAAAGTCTGCTTTCTTCTGTGATGCCCACACTATATAAAACTATATTCCTTTCCTTGTCTCTTCAGCTTTCTTATTTTGTATATTAAAATATGGAAACTTTATTAAACTACCAAGACAAACGCATGTCTGGACTGAGATGCTGCATCCCTTGTTTTCTCTCAGTTAATCTCGTCCCTATTGTTACTTTCTTATAATGTGATATCTGAAATGTGGGTTGTAAGGCATTCTGAATCTTCCTTCCCCCCTGCCCCATCCTATGGGCCCAAAGTTCCCCTGCCTGCACAAAATTGCACAGAAGAGCAGCCATTCTAGTTATAGGTTTCAGAGTGGTAGCCGTGTTAGTCTGTATCAGCAAAACCAACGAGGAGTCCTTGTGGCATCTTAGAGACTAACAAATTTATTTGGGCATAAGCTTTCGTGGGGTTTTAGCCCACGAAAGCTTATGCCCAAATAAATTCATTCTAGTTCTGTGACCTTTATTTGAGAACTTTCCAGATCTGGAAAGAGGGGCTGGCATCAGAGTGGCCCACACAGTTGTTACAGATAGCCAAGATATTAGGGAATAAGAGCGCTTTCCATGCATCTTGGCCTCTCCCTCCCCCTGGGTCCCTACACTGCCAGCAATACCTTTCCTCACCCTGCCATACTGCCACTGGCTGCCTTCACAGCCACCCACACTGTGCAATTTGTTTCAGCAGAGTGCAGAGGAAGTTCTATTCTGTGAGAGAAACATGCCGTCTTGGGTGGCTGTTCACCAGATTCCTACCTCTGGCCATGTCCTGCTTGATCTTTTGGAGATCCAGCTGTGGCTATGGAGAGGACAAAGGCAGTGGTGGCAAAATGCTACCTCATACCTGGCTTTCCCTGCATTTAGTCCCATCCCTCTGGGTTTCTTGTTATTTGGCTCCACACGGTACAACACAGTTGGATGCCTCACGTTATTACGACATTGCTAATGGTTGGACTCATCAGCTACATGGAATAAAATGGACAGACAAATAATGCCCAGTTTTACTTTAGTAGTAAATTAACTTATACGGACATATTTTTATTTTTCTATTATTGCTCACTTGCTAGGACAGGTGCATTAACTGCTATTAAAAATTGCAATTTCATAGTGACATCTGTTGGGACTTGTCTGAATTCAAGTGCCAATGTATATTTAAAATGGTGTGTGTGTATACATATTGCTTAAACATATTAATTTGACATAAGGTAACTGTGTAATGGATCGCTTCTTTACTTGAATCTAGGGTACAATAGGTCCTCTGGATAATACTTAATGTTCACTACATGTTTTATTCCAAAGCCCAAGGACGTGAACTGAGTCACGTATGTAAATACATTTTCAATAGCAGTGCATATTTAAATAGCATAATTAAAGTTGAGCTGCTGTATTACAACCCTTCTTTTAGGGGTGTGTAGCTCATTGATAAATATGAATATGATAACAATGAGCTACAAATCAGCCACGTTCAGTCCTGTTGTACCCGGGATCATGGAGGCAATGGGGCATTGTAGCACCCAGCACCACGGCTGAATCTTTCAGGGTCTCAATGTAGGTGCAGTTTGTTTGACCAAATTTCAAGGTAACTGATTTAGCGGATTTTGAGTTTTATCAGTTCAAAGAATTAACTCCCCTTTCCCCCCACCCCCCCCAAGGGCAGCATATAGGATATTACAAATTATCATGCTTACAGATTACAAAGGACAATGATGTTTTCTGGTCAGGAGTTCTGCATTGTGGTAAGATTTAAAAATAGAATCATAAAAAGCACTTATAGAGCTTTCTTTATATCCTCAAGATGTTTAATGATCAACACTCAGACTACAACTTTGAAACAAATATTAAATATGTGCATTGTATAGCACTTTAATTCAGTACGTAAAAGGTTAATTATCTGTTGGTGTATGTATATGGGCTAAATAGAAGTCTATGGGAGTTGCTGTGTTCCTGTTGGCTAATGGTGCCTTCAGATAGACAAAAGGTGATTGTTTTAGAGTGCAGCTGTTTTCAATTAATTAGTATGGAGACAAAACTGTAGAGGCTTTCGAGAGCTGCTGCCAAAGAGTACTACTTGCTATGGTGTTGAGAATGCTGTTTTGATCTCTTGCTATTTGGGAAGCTCTCATCTGTGTTCTGTAAAAGTTAAGCATTTTGTTAGAGTTTAAGTAGGTGCTCTGCTTTCTGTTTTTTTAGTACCCAACATTAATGAAGTATGGTAGTGTTGCTATAAGGTGAAAGTAAAATGACAAACATACCAGAGATCTCAAGAGCTGAATTCCATTTCTATGTTGCAAAATTTACTTCTTGCAGTGCCTTAATTTTTATTCACGGCAGTAAAAACTGACCAGAATGTTAAAAAGATAAGAATTCCTCATCTGAATGAAGAAATAGTCCATTTTAATTTCATTTTGGCTTTTGAAAATATTAGTTGTAATTAAGGATGCTCCAAACAGCTTTGAATTGAATCAGTTGGCTAAAGTTTTGGGGGCAATTACCACCACTGCTCATTATTTTAATTTCAGCAAACATAATTAAAGCTGCCAGACCCTTTTTGCATGGGTTTCTCTAATGAGTAAATAGGGGAGAGGTTAACATGTTAAACTCTCTGGCTGCTCTTTATGCTGTTTTCTGACCAGAAGCATAAAGTGGAGAGAGAGAGAGAGAATCTGTTGTTGAGTCCAAAATCCTAAAGGACCTTTTTAGATCCAGTTTTTGGTAACATTGAACAATTTGTTCCATAGCTGAATTCTGATTTAAGACTCTCTTTATAATTAGCGTTGTTTCATTTTAGAAATATTGACCTGCTAGAAGTGTTATACCTATTTGGAAGGTTAAGAGTATATTAACTAGCTAGCAAAAAGTTAATTTCTATTATTAAAACTCTCAGAAAAAACAGAGTTCCAACCCTTTTTAGTGATTGGGGCATTTCTTAAAATTCAGAGCAGAATGGACATCATCCAGTTCTATGCTGCTCACACTGGACACACTCATATCCAGCTGTCAGTAAATCTCAGGACAACTTTGGCTTCATACTTCTATAGCTCATCCGGCCCAATTCAAAGCCAACTAGGTCCAAAGTGTATGGGGCTGATGGAATAGGAAATTATGCAAATGCCTTGCTCTGAACTTGTCAAACCAAGTCCAAAAGCCCCACTGAATATTCAGATGATTTTTTTCACCTATTTTAGGTTGGTACTTACGTTTTTAGTGTGGCATAGTAAAAACGTGTATGCAGGGCAAATCTTAACCAACAGAGTGGCTAGTATGAATGCATTGCATCATTGATACCTACAAAGGTGCTGTCTAACTGGTTCACCTACCAGCTGTCCAGTTTTCTAGTACAACTAGAGTATAAGAGACTAGCATGAGAGAAAATCCAGATTTCTTCTGTATCTGAGGTAGTGGAGACTCATTGGAAAGCTCTCTTGGGGATGGGAATGGTAGATGTGCATTTGGGTATATGGCCAATCTTGTTAGCCTCATTCCCAGATGTCATATCCAGATACATTATTTTCCAAGAAAGACATTCTAGTGAGAGTCACTGATTTTGATGATAAGTGGGAAATGCACATTCACTAAGGAGGGAGTCAATCCTGGAAGAAGAATGACAACATATGGCCTTTCTTACTTTAGGTAGGTACTGGTGCAGGCAACAAAATTCTTGTCCTTCTTATGGGCATCAACATCCTCTTGTTCAGAAGAACCCAGACCTTTGTTCAGTTTCTCTCTTACCAGTTGAACCTCAGGGTTTCCTGCAACACAGGAAGCCTGTTATCTGCCTGTACCAGAGAAGCAGCAGAATGTACTTTGAAGGTACAGAAAAGAGTGAAGCAAATGTTGAGGATTTTTTTTATTCTGTTTGAATCAGCACCCAGCTAATTTATTCTATGGCTGGATATAGATCTGTATGGGATTTCAGAAGGACTTGAATGATTGTGCAAGTCTGCAGTGCAAAATGTTGTGATTAAATGTTAATTTGCTGTAAAATTATCCACTGTTTCAAATGACAAAATGTTTTACACTGGAGGGTTTTTTGTTTTTTTTTTTAATTTATTTTATTTGACCTACCTTGGCAGCTTCTAATAACTGAAACAAGGAAAACTTCAGACCAGTGATGTACTTTTTTCCAAACACTTTTTTGTACAGTACATTCTAAATTATTTTTTCTTATTGCTACTCCTTCCTTTTCCCCCCTGAGTGTGTGCAAGCCTAGCATAGCCAAAGTGTATTGGCACACTTGTATCTGCACACGGAAAAAGTAATACAAAATCTGCAAAACTTCATTCAGTTCAATGAGAGTACCTGGGTGAGAAAAATCTACTCCATGGGCCAGATTACGGAGACTTTACTTACTCATACTTACATGTGAGTATTTCTCTTAAGTAGTTTATATGAGTAACTGCCTCACCATTGTGAGTTATGGGGTCACAATTTGTCCCAATGTTAAGAGAGTGTTGCACGAATCAAGTCCTTAGTATTTGTCTGAATCTTAATAAAATCTCTGGGTTAGCGTTATTGCTAATATATATTTTGTTTTCACTTGAAGTCCTTTGTACAGGAACTGTGAGAGTCCTATTATTTGCCAGTTTTGCTTCAGGCTGGTCGCAAGCTGGATTTGTCTCATAGTCATGCAGAATCCATAGAGTTGAGTGAACAACTCATGACAAGTAATTTATTAAACAAATTTTGGTTTCTTCCTATTGGCAAATTGCTCATGAACAGATGGTTAAAATTTAGTCAAATATAGAAATTCTTCCTGTGCTCCCACTTGAAACAATCCGATCTGAAGCTAGTTGAGTAAGTGTAAATTTGTCAATGTCTGGTGGAATAATTTATGCTCTTCGGTCTTTTTAGATTACTCAAATATGTAAATAATATTTGCTTTTTGGCAAAGTAAGTTTTTATCAGGGGCAGAGTTCTCCATGGTTAACTATGTTGTTAACTTTGTTTTAGTTGTTTGTCTTTATTTCCTGTACCTTCACTGACACACTGAAGAATAAAATACTCTTCAATGGGAGTCTGTTAATTTTAGTGAAAAGTTGGTTAGGTGCCCTGTCTCTTAAAAATATAACTTATCAGGTTCTTTATTTGATATACAATTGCTGTAATGAGACACTATATAAGATAGTTCAAAAACAGCAAAAATTGTTTGTGAAAAACTTCAAAAAGATTTTAGCTGAAATTTTGAAAAATTTAACAAGCTCTACATTTAATTCTTATTAAGCTTTTACCTTACCTATGTTTTCGCTCCTTTTGTACTGGATACTGGTAGAAGATAAATATTTTTAGGACCACATTTTTATGAAGAGTGAAGATTTATGGGCAGAAATGTGGACAAACGTCCACTCATTATTCAGGAATTTTCTGCTAATTGAACATACAAATTAGGAAACTGCATGTGCAAATAAACTGCTGGCATCAGTTTGCATGACAGTTACTTGATGGGAACATGAAATCAGGTGTGCAAATCTGTGCACACCCAAGAGTCTCTATCTTTACAAAATATGGTTCATAATGTTGTAACGCTCAAATTCATGGAAAATTAGAACCAATGTAAATACTGTGAACACTGAGGGATAGCTCTGCTATTTCTTAAGGAGATTCAGCAAATTACTGGTAATAATAATCCCAACCTCATTCACTATACTTCCAGTGCAACATTTCACCCATCCATTTCTTCCTGGGAGAAACTGTGTATTGTTACCTACCTTTAATTTTGTAGCCGAGTAATTATTATGTGACATAATTTAAAACCAAGAAAATGAGAAGTTTGTACTGAAAGTAACAACAGGAGTGGCTGTTTCCCCTTCTCGTTTCCATTTGCTTTTTCTTGCTATCTGTCCTTCCCTTGCTCTCTTGTATTAAGATCATGTAAGCTTTTTCTTTAAAGTTATTGATGTTACATTACTTCCTTTTATTTGTCTTTTTGGGGAGTTCCAGATGCATTTTTTTTTTTACCAACCACTTCATATATTTGGCCAGATCCCCAGCTGATGCAAATAGACTTGAATGGAGTTGTGCTGTTTTATACCAGTTGAGGATCTGACCCACATTATTATTTACTGCACCTCCTGGTTCACTCTTATTTGCAAAATTGGAATATTTTCCTGTCGACATACACATCCAAGCCTTTTAAATAACAAAAATCTTGGTTTCCAACAGTAATCACCATAATCAGTACAATTCCACCATTAAGCTATTTCTAATGTTGGGAAAGTTCCAGTTGTGGCTTGGTTATTTTCCTCAAGGGTCTCAGGCGGTTCCTGATCCAACAATACAATTTTCTTTTTGTGATTTTACACCTTACATGTAACTCCTGGTGTCAGACTTCCTTTGCCAACTCAAGCACAGGCTGTAATGCCCATAGCATTTCTGTTTTCAAATTCTTTTTAAAAGTCTTATAATGAGTGTCAGATGAAACGCTTCATTTTCTTAATCTCTTAAAATAATTCCCAACATATTCTCTGCTGGTCACTCCAAGCTAGCTGCTATTCATTGACTTGCCTTCAAGACCCTCTTTTAATAATGGAATTATGTTGGCCACCTTGTGGGGGGTTGGTTTGTTTTATAACTTTTTTTATTAAAGCAAAGTTACAATAAAATGTTAAGATACTACATTGTATATTGAATATTAACATAACAGTGAATAAGTAAAGAAACTGGCTAAATATTCTGGCTTGCTGGTTGGAGAGACCTCCTTTGGGTATGCTAGAAGGGGTGACCAAATTTCTGAATACCTATCCTCTTTTTAGCACTTCTGTTGTGTACATACTTCGTATAGAAATTTAGTGTTTTAAAGAACTTTCTCAAGATGGGAGTTCCTCAACATTTAGGGTCATACTGTAAAATAGCCTCTAAAACCGCACTTGCAAATTTGCATGCACAGTTTTGATAGGTAAATGTTTATATATGCAAAAACTTAGATGTGTGAGATCAAACCATTTGTGTGTGCAAACTGAATACTTAATATCTAACTATCTGAGGCATGTATACATAATTAAATGCTTCAAACAGTACTATCTTCTCTTAAACATCACCAAAAAGGGATAGGACACAGATGCAGGGCATGGCTTTTAAGGAAGCTGTGATACAAAAAGCAGCACCATGGAAAGACCCATGATCCCCTTGGGAATGAAACAGTCTGTGTTCCCTGCTGAGCCCTAGCTGTGTTCTGGGTTTGCAAGCCACACTGCTCTCTTGTCCATGAGGTCTGAAATCCCTCCATGTTTGAGAAGGAACAGTTCCTCAAGATGAAACGTGTAGCGTTTCCAGTAGATTTATTCCCTCTCATGCCCATTTTCATCAGTGAGGGAGGTATAGCCCTATAATTGTCTAAAAGCAAAGTCAAAGGGGGGGGGGTGGCTGTGTGGGAGAAGTTCATGAATCAAGCCCAATAGGCTTAATATTGCCCTGTTGAACGTACACAAATCTCTTAAGGGCTCTCCTTATCAATCCTTGCTCGTGGAAATCTTCCATGGACTTCAATGAAAGTTGTGTTTGACTATATGGGGGAACTGAATAGCTCCATAAATTAGTCCATTTCCAGACTGGAGTTAGAATGCTCTCAATACATGTGGAGAAACCTCTATTGGCTACAGCAAATAATACCTCAAACATCTCAGAAGCTGTGTGCATTTCTCTCTGGCAGTGCTCACTTTCCTTATTAGCACATGCTCTTTTTCAGCTACCAACCCAACTTTCCTCCCCACATCATTTGATGTGTCCCATTATGCCAATGTGTCCCATTGTGTGTTGTACAGCAAGACTGATCAACTATTTTATGCTACAGAGTGAAGGCTCCTTCAGTACTGCCATTGATAGTGCTGAAGGGTTTGACAGTTAGGCTCATGCTTGGTGTACGTGTGTGAATGTGAGAGGGCAGGCATGATGCTGTTAGTTAAGTATATCTTCTTATGGACCCTATAGCTGAAATAATCAGGTCCAATATTGATGTTTTAAAGGTGCTGTGACAAAGTTCCTCCTCTGTCTTGGTGGGTCTTGCACTTATTGGCAGATTTTCTTGCCTCAGAGATTCACCATGTGGGTTGGGGAACAGCCCAGAGACCTTCCCCTCTGGAAGAACCCACGTTCCAGGTCAATTGGGAGGTTTGGGGGGAACCCAGGCCCACCCTCTACTCCGGGTTCCAGCCCAGGGCCCTGTGGACTGCAGCTGTCTATAGTGACTCCTGTAACAGCTGCATGACAGCTACAACTCCCTGGGCTACTTCCCCATGGCCTCCTCCAAACACCTTCCTTATTCTCACCACAGGACCTTCCTCCTGGTGTCTGATAACGCTTGTGCTCCTCAGTCCTCCAGCAGCACACCCTCTCAGCTCCTTGCACCTCTTGCTCCCAGCTCCTCACACTCACACCACAAACTGAAGTGAGCTCCTTTTAAAACCCAGTTGCCCGGATTAGCCTGCCTTAATTGATTCTAGCAGCTTCTTAATTGGCTCCAGATGTCCTAATTAGCCTGCCTGCCCTTAACTGGTTCTAGCAGGTTCCTGATTACTCTAGTGCAGCCCCTGCTCTGGTCACTCAGGGAACAGAAAACTTCTCATCCAGTGACCAGTATATTTGCCCTCTACCAGACTCCTGTACCCCACTGGTCTGGGACTGTCACAGTGCACAAAATGTATTTACCTACTAATCCTGTTAAATCAAGTATATGGGGAACTTAATAAATCTCTGAATATATATGTATTTTTAAAATACGTTAAAGAAAAACATAAATAAGTTATTCCAAAAAGCTACAAGAAACTAGTATCAGTTGGATTTAAACCCTCCAAACAAAGAAATTCAAGTTACATTAAAACTGTAAATCCCTTTATGATACTGTAGTTCAATACTGTGGGTATGTCTACCCTGCAAATGAAGATGGTATTGTAGCATAGGTAGGTACACCTGTACTAATTTTAATCTAGTTAATATGGGTAACAATAATAGTGTAGGTGTGGTGCCAGAGGCTACTAACCAGAGTACATACCCAGGTTCCCTGGCAGGCTTCGTACTCTAGTTCTTATCCCACGTTGAACCCCGTGCTGCCAAATCTGAACTACTAAAGTTACCCATTCTAGCTAGATTAAAGCTAGCACAGGTATGCCTACCTGTGCTACACTCACACCTTCACTAGCAGGGTAGACATTAGATTTCCATAGAGGGCATGAAGTAACACATTGAAATCTAATATGCCAAGTCCAGGGCACAATGACAGAAAAGAGTCATTCTAGCTGTGTTGAAAGGCACTTAATATTGTAGGTCTGATTGGGCTTTTCAGTGTTAATAACAGTTTCTGAAACTGAGGGGGCGAAATGCTGGAAAGGACTTTGAGTTTATTGAAGGTCTTGCTGCTCCTCGCATTAATGTCTAACTATCTGCATCACTTCCTTGTCAGTACTAATAGAATTCTGAATGGGCTGAATATAGTAGCCATGTGAAAGCAGCCATGCCATCCTGTCATCTCAATGTGTGCTCAGCAAACAGTTCTTTCCACCTGTTAGGTACATTGCATATTTAAACAAATACATTGGAAGGGGATTTAAATACAAAGGTACTGAAAACACAGATGGTAAACTTTCAGAGAAGGGGACAGATTTTTGGCTGCCTAGCCTGAAGTAAACTCAGTGGGAATCCTATGAATAAATCTCAGGCATTGCTTTGAAAATGTTACCCAAAGGTCATGACTTCAAATAGCAAAACCCAGAAAAAGGTAATTTACTTGGCACTTATACGTTTCATTTGCAGAGCTCAGAGCACCTTATAGATATTAATAAAGTCTCATGGCACCATGGTGAGGCAGGTATGTCTTATTCCACCCATTTAAAAGGTGGCTGTTGTGAGGCATAATAAAACCACGTGACTTGCTATAGGTCATGCAGCAAGGGCCTGAGGTGCTGAACGCCCCCCTGTAGAGAATGCTGCAAAATGAGAAACTGCTTTGAAGTTTTGATGCTTTTAATTAAATCGTTCTTGTTTTTCAACCAGGTCTAGAAATATTTTTCCCCCTGTGGTCTGCAGTAGCCAGCAAAAGACTTTAGAAAGAATCATGTGAATTATTATTATTATTATTATTATTATTTTTTTGGTATGCTGTCACCAGCCAGTATCAAAACTGACTCCATGGTGCCAAGTAGCACTGAAATGCCACTTGAACATTCTTTAGTATTCTCTGCAGGAAATGTGATGACAATCTTATTCTTATACTAGATTAGGACTTTTTAGAAATCCTTGTCTTTTCCTAGCATGTGTTGATATGAAAGATGCTGTCCATGGAGATTCCTTACAAGTTCTAAGCATATTTTTAGCTCACATTCATGTGCCTTTCTTGTTTTTTTTCCCCTTCTAAGCTCCCGATTCTTTCTATGCAGTATTTGGCACTATTTCAGTAAAAATACAGTTTTTAAAGAGAAGTGAATACTCAACAGCTGTTCAGGATCAGTACCTGCTCCAGTTTATTATACCACAGGATAGCCAGGATTGCAGTAACAAACTCTGCATGCAGTATTAGTCAAAATACGTAGGAAAGACTGCAAATCAGGTCATGGGCCTTTGTGACTGATCTGTTTTTGTTGTTGTTTTGTTTTTGTACAGCAGCAGGGCAAAATACACTCCCATACAAAAAGGAGAATGTCCTGTTTGAGACTCTTGGATACAAGAGAGAATAGCTCATAGAGAGACAGGGATAGAAAAGTATGATCAGCAAAAGATTATCTCCTGATAGCAAGAATAACTTGAATTCCTTAGTTACCCAATTATATTATGACTTCTTGAATCAAAATCTAATCCTCATATTCATCATTCTCTCTGCAAAACAGCTCCTAAATTTATTGCTACAAATAGTAGCAAACTAGTCTGTGAATTATTCCTGAACATGTTTACGCATTTCTGCATTAAAATCTTTCCCCAGTTCCTGTTCTATCAAGTGCTTCATGAATATCTTGTATTATTAAAGTGTGTTGATTTCCACAAATTGATCTCCTTGTAGTACCAGAGTTTTCCCCCCCAAACAATGAGGCATCTTTATAGCTATAGTTCTAGCATGTTCATTAATGAACACTGCAATTCATACTCCCTAAATTAACTGCAACAAAGTAGCTTTTTGAGAGTAATCTGGATCATACCAGGCACAGCAGTTTATCTGAATACATTGCCACAGCAATCTTATGCAGAGTTTGTGGGTTTTTCTCATGGCTCGTGTCTATTGATTTGCTTGTGCCAGTTTAACCTCTGGCTATTTGAGATGAACTAAAAATGAGGGTAGAAATGTATAACTGACTTTCTAAAAGAATAGTGTCAATTACATTGCCAGCATATGTTCCTTAAATGATGATGATAGACAATAGTTTTGCAAGCAACTTTCTGTACCAATGCAATTGTACTGAAGCCAGATGGCTATCAAAAATCCCGGCAAACCATGACGCTTCTCAGTTTGCAAGATTTATTTGCTCGAAAATGAGCATGATGCATATTTAACAGCAGAAGAAAGTTGTGGAAAATATCAACATTTATTTTGTCTGAGACATGTCATATGTTACTGTATTGAAATTTTATTACAGCCCTAATGAGACAGATGTAGGCACAATATGCCATCACCTTGCTAATATAATTTACACAGACCATTCTGTCACCCAACTCAGTGTTCTCAATGCAGCCGAGATATACTGTGGTCCTGTAATATTACTCTGGCAAATCCACGTGAAGATAGCTCTGCTTTTCTGTAGGTGAATGATTGATTATTGTGACAATGATGCACATCTGTTTTCATGCCATTATTTAGACTCTGATTTTTAAGTACAATAAATTTGTATAAATGTGTAATTCAAAGGTGACCATAATACGTTGATTGGTACAAAATGTTCTTCTTTATTACCTCTTAGTTCTGCAAAATAGCAGACAAGTATTTACTAAGTTGTCATTGCATTAGGGCAAACCAGACAGAACTCGATGTAGCCAATTACTGTAATTGCTGTCTGAGGCTTTATTAGTTGTTATAACGTGTAGATACATTCACATCTGGCTGACTTGCTAAAGTAATATCAAACCCCTATTTTGTGGAAGGATGCACTTAAGGATGCTGCAGAAGTGGTAAGCCCTAATTCATTGATACTTCTAAAGTGTTTGAGATCCTCATCTAGAAAGTGCTGTGAGTGTTCAGTATAAAACTAGACTGCAGGGGGAGCAGGAGTGAAATATCCTGGGGAAAATGGCATGGTAGCTTTTCATCATGACTGTTAAGGGTAAGAGATCTGTTTTCTTACCTGGGAGCCAAAAGTTCTTAGTTCTTATTAGGGCTGTTGCTGGGAAAACAAAAAGATAGCTATTCTCTATAATGAAGGATTTTCTTCCAGTAGTGGGAAATTTGGTCACCTCATGTATTATACATAGGAGTAACTGCTCTAATGCACATATGTGCTTCATCACAGGGATGCATTCAGCCAGTTAGCATCACATTGCTGTGACTGAGGTAAAACTTCCTCATGGTTGGTGGCAGGGCACATAGGGCTGGGATGTCATTCCAGGTTTGTAGATGGGCATATAATGGCTGCTGGGGATTCTGGCAGGTACTGCCAGCCTTGCCATGGGTTTCCTTGCTAATGTAAGTGAAGTGATAAATCACGTTGAGCAGGTGAATTACCGCACATTGCTGTCCAGCAGGGTGATTACATCCAGTACTTGAGGGAGGCAGAGGATCTGAAAGTTAATTGATAAACATAATGAAATGTTTTGCGTTACCATCGATTAGATGCTGGATAGATGTATGACGATAAATGCCACCAATGCAACCTTCTCATAGGGAGCAAATGGAGAATAGGGCTATGTGTGTGAACTCACACATCCTTTCACAGATCTCCTTTCACCCTGCAATCCCATCACTATTTTTTTTTTAAATGAAAAGAGGAGTATAAAAAGATTTTCTGTCACAAACTCAAAATATATGAATTCAGACCTATGTGGTTTCATACAACAGTGGAAAAATATTGATCTGTCAGCTGCAGCAAAGATCTAGTTGAACTCCCTGTTTTTTGCATTGTGATTATTTTAAGACCGCTTTAGCCTAAGCAGTGAGCATGGGACAGATTTGTCCCAGCATCTCCATCTAACCCTAAAGCTATCCTCACTGCATGCACATAGCAACTGGGGTTATGTAGTCTTTTCAAGCATTGAATCAAATTACAGGTTCTGGAATTACTGGAATGTGACACCTG
Organism: Trachemys scripta elegans; assembly: GCF_013100865.1. Taxonomy (NCBI): domain Eukaryota; kingdom Metazoa; phylum Chordata; order Testudines; family Emydidae; genus Trachemys; species Trachemys scripta. The sequence continues at coordinate 23,267,640 of NC_048311.1, forward strand.
CATGGGGACTCAATCCTGCAACTCTCACTCACCCAGACGGTCCTTGAACAGTCCCATTGAGTTCAATGGGCTGTGTAGGTGAATAAGAGTTTGTAGGATAGGTCTACATGTGATATATATCAGACAAGGACAGCCCTCGATGATACTAATTCCCTAAGTGGAGAAAGGATTTAGTGCCTTTTCCTCTACCCCTACCATCACTCCCTTTCCATAACAGCACTCCTAGCTCAGCAACCCAGCTGATTTTCTTCTATGTATAATTTCCCCTTTAAGAAGAGCACAGCCATTTCTGATCAGTTCCCTTCAGTGAGTTCCCATACTGTTCCCAACTGTGCCCCAGAACTAGGGGAAGCACAAATCCCAAACACTGGAGAGAAGTTTAGATACAGACCTTATCTTTGCTGCTCAGGCCTATCTCTACCCAGGATCCACTGTACCTGTAAGACACAGGGACACCTTTTAGAGTAGGGTCTGTATAATCACAAACTCTGGTGTTTGAGATTAACCTATTAGTGAGTGACACTGGGATTCCCAGTATAATATAAGTGGTCCCCATACTTTGTGGTACTCTAGATAACTACCTGATTATCCTAAGGGTTCCCCCTTGTTCCCCTGAAATAAAGCCATGCCCTTACACAATGTAAAGACATATAGTCAAAATGTACATTCATACACTTCCCTCCCATGTTATCTGGATGGGGAACCAAAGTTTAAAAAAAAAAAAAAAAGAGAGAGAGAGAGAGAAAAAAGGCAGCCCGGGATGTTATGTCCATGATGGTACCAGGAGCACCGCCGATGTCGGCCCCATGCTCCAGAGGCAGGCCGCCGCTGGGATCTCTGCAGTCGCCACCAGCTCGATACCGATCTCGGTCGAGGGAACGTTCCTGATGCCATTCGCTGCCCAGTGACCATTCAGGGAAAAGTCCACGTGGATCGCCCTCGGCACCCACAGGCTGTCTGGTTGGGTTCCATCTGATCAAGACTCTCGGCACTGCTCCGTCTCGAAGAGCGAACACCGACGGGATCGAGGCACACGTCGCCAAAGGTCCTCGTCTCGGAGAGGTTATCGCAGCCGGTCACGGCATGGACATTGATGTCGTTCCCGTTCGGCATCCTGCTCCAGGACCCCGCCATGGCACCGCCTCCGCACCCCTGGGTGATGATCACTAGCATCTCGCCGTCGCAGAGCAGCTGTTACCAATGGTATTGGTCCTCCGGGTCGGGATCGTGATCGGCATCACTCCCGGCACCGCCGCTCCTCCCGAGACGAGGACAGCGGCAGGACATATGTCAGTACGGCCTCCCTTCGTAGTCGTCCATCGATAGACCAGCCAGGCTGAACAGCCGGCTCTACCGGTACCACAGCAGGTGCAGTGGCACCAGGCCCCGTGGCCGGCCCAATGGTACCAGTGGGCATCATGGACCCCGACGCAACCCCCGGTGGGGGCTCACTCGGTAGCCGGAGCCTCAGAAGGCCCATCGGCCTCCCTCTCCAGACCTCAGAGGAAGGAGTCGGTGGGACATACATCCTCGGCACCGTGCCTGGAGACTGACCAGGTGGTGGATCCTTTGGTGCCGGTGGACACACAAAGTACCGCGCCGGCCTCCTCGTCCTTCCCTGATGAGGCGATTACGGCCCCGCCCCCTCCATCCCGCAGGAAGACTTTAGGGCCCACCAAGAACTCTTAAAAAGGGTGGCATCAAGCCTCCACCTCCAAGCAGAGGAGATGGAGGAGCCCTCGGACTCCCTGTTTAATGTGCTGTCCTCCTCGGCACCAGGCAAGGTGGTGGCCTGGCCTCTCCATGAAGGAGTCGGTCAACCACAGGGAGCGGCAGGGCCAGCCAGCCCCTACCCCTAAAAATAAAGATTCACGGAGGCTGGACTCTTTTGGAAGAAAAATTTATTCGTCCTTCAGCTTCCAGTTTCAGGTGGTGAACCACCAGGCTCTTCTGGGCCGGTATGAGTTCAATCTGTGGGGCTCCCTGCCCAAGTTCGAGGACTCCCTCCAGGAGCGCGACAGGAAGGAGTTCAAAGCACTGGTGGAGGAGGGTACAGCGGCTGCCAGGGCAACCCTGCAGGCAATTTCGGATGCCACGGCCACGCGGACTCTCCAGACTCTGGGTCTCTATGTTCCGGCTCCGGCTAAACCTAAGTTCAAGTCGCAGCAGACTCCTGCTCAGGTCACCCATGAAAATATGAGACCGATTATAAGAAGTTGTGGGACTATAAGAGACGCCCACAGAGGCAGTCTCACCCTGCCCCCCAGCCTGGGTCCTCCAAGGGCAAGCAAGTGGGGAAAAGGTGGTTTTGACGTGATGCCTGGGGGCGCCCTGCCAATAATTCTCATCAGGGATCCACCCTCCATAAAGCTTCCCTTCTCCAATTGGTTGTGGGCTTTCCTCCCACAGTGGTCGCGGCTGATCTCGGACCGATGGGTCCTCAACACCATCTCCCCCTCCAGTTTACTTCCTCCCCGCCCAACCACCCCTCGCCCCCGTCCCTCCTGGGGGACCCCTTGCATGAGGCTCTGCTCTCGAGCAAGAGGTGGGGTGGCCTACCTCAGGTGCTGGGGGTCCATATGTTACCCTATCTGGATGACTGGTTAGTCAAGGGCAGCTCCTGGTTGCAGATGCAGGATCATGTGGCGCTCCTTCTGTCCATGTACACCACTTTGGGCCCGTTGGTAAACAACACCAAGTCCACGTTAGTCCCGGTTCAATGCATAGAGTTTATCAGGGCGGTACTGAATGCCTTGTCGGCCAGAGCCTCCATCCCACCAGAGAAGTTCAAGACCCTGAAGGGGCTCATTGACACGGTCACAAGGTTTCCGGTGACAACCACCAGAGTGTGCCTCCAGCTCGTGGGTCATATGTCGGCGTGCACGTATGTGGTCTGTCATGCCAGAATCAGGATGATACCCCTCCAGCTCTAGTTGGCCTCTGAGTTCTCCCAGGCCAGGGACAGGATGGACAAAGTCCTCCCGGTACCCGAGCCAGAGATCACCTCCCTATGGTGGTGGTCCTCCCCGAGAAACATGCTCCAAGGGGTCCCGTTCAGGGATAGGGCCCTGTCGCTGGAGCTGGTGTCCGACGCGTTGGACCTGGGATGGGAGGGCCCATGTGGGAAACATTCAGACCCAAGGTCTGTGGTCAGCTTGGGATCTGACCCTCCACATAAACGTCAAGGAGCTCAGGGCGGTACGGCTGGCATGCATGGCCTTCTGCTCACACCTGGTGGTCAGAGTCCTCAAGGACAACATGGCCTCGATGTTCTACATCAACAGACAAGGCAGGGCCCAATTGAAGTGGTTCATTTATTAAAGCAAATCCTTCCAAATCCAGACCAGTAGTGCCTTTTTCGCTTGGTGGTGTTTGCCACTTGAATAAAACACAGAATGGGATCCAGGTATATGTGAAATGAGTGGAAGGATTTCAGTCTGGTTTCCAATGGACTTGCATCCCCATCATAGCTAGACATCTTTGTTAGTAGTTTCCTCAGAGAGACCCAAAGACTGACTGGACAGGAGGGTGAACTGGTTTTGCCTCACCCCCTGATCTTGTTGTTGAATGGATGCATGTTAGTGGGTGACAGTAAGCACAGGAAACTTGTATTTCTCTTGCTTGTTGTGAATCTGATTTGTAGTTAGAGGGCTTCAGTCTCCAGTTCTGATCATCTGACACCATTCCTGAGTGCTAAGAGTCACCTAGTATATACTGCTGCCTTTCCGAGTGTCTTATGGCACGGACTTGTTTCCTTAGCAGACCCCTTCCTTGTTACAGCAGCTGTTCAATGCTTATCCCAGAACAAACCAGAGAACGCTATTCAACCTCCAGATTCAGCGCCAGGAATATAAAGCATCGCAGTGATGAGGTCTGAGTAGTAATGCTGAAGAAAGTTATGGCTATCAAATCTCAGGGGGAAATTGAGGACGTGAACTTTTGCCAAAATTAATATATACAGAACCATAAGGAGATAAAGTGAGGGAAGCAAAGGAAGGTCAGACCTATCAAGCTTTGGGAGCATGCTGGAGAAGAGAGATTAGTGACAGCAATATTGAACTTTTCTGGAGACACAAGATTTAAAAGCTTTAATTGAAACATCTGCACTTGCCTTGACACCGGGAGCATGGCAATCTTTCTCACAGAAATGCATAACAGTAGCAAGAGTCTCAGACAACAACTGCTATAACTTTAAGGGATGCTTTTTATTTCCTCAAAAAAATAAAAACAGTACTGGCAGCTGCTGGACTTGGCAAACTGCCCAGTCTTTCCTCCTCTTCTCCTTATAACAGGATCCAAACCCTGCCACCTTACCTAATGCTAGTGATGTGAGATATCTCCATATACGTCACAGATGACTGAAAACAGAAGCCTTTAGGATATTTTCTTGTTGCTCGAGAAAACAATTTTGCCTTAGTGGGAAATCCATCTCCTCACTTAAGCCTTTCAGAACCAGTGTCTTAAGGGCATGATACCAATATGTTTCTCTTTTGGTGAAGTTTATTCTTGCTGTTCAGTGTCAGCTTCTGTACTCCTGTGTGAACAGTGGGATATGTTCCATGTCTGTGACCTTGAGGCTAGAGGGGGAGGGCTGCTTCCTCCTACTAAATGCCTTGCCAGAATTTAATCTAAGCCTCTGCTTCTAATAGCAGCACTCAGCCTGCATCATCTCTCAAGGAGTGATTATGGGTCATGAGTAATATTTGAGTACAGTAGGCAGGTGTATTTTATTTTTACAGAGACCTTGGTTGAGATTTTCAAAAGTGACTTGTGATTTTTGCAAGCCCAACTTGTGACACCTTAAAGAGACTGATTTTTCGTAGAATGCTGATCCTCCTGCCCTCGGAAAATAAGGCCCCTATAAGACGCATTGGGTGGGCTCTCAAAATCATGAATCACTTTTGAAAATCTTGGACTTGATTTCCCCTCTACCCCCACCTGATTTTTGAAGCCTTAAACATGGGGAGGAGAATGGTCATGTTGTTCAAAGCAGTGGATTAGGGATTCAAGAGTACAGTTTCCTGCTCTGACACAAACTTCCCATGACCTTGGGCAAGTCACTTAATTTTCCTCTAGTTGAGCTCCTCATCTCACAGAGTTGTGAGGATAAATTCATTAATTTTTGCAAGGTGCTCAATTACTATGGCAATGTGGGACATGTAAGTCCCACATAGACTTGCTATGAGCAGATGCACATTGAAAGGGAGCTTTGGGTATTGATTACTGGTCTTGGGTAATGAACCCCAGCCAAATGTGATTTATTCTGTCCTAGCACTTGAGATTTTTAAACTCCAGATTTGAATTTTGCACCTAGAACACCTGTTGAACATTGAATCATGATTTCTTCCTGAAGTTTCCCTGTTTGTTAGACCTCAAAAGTAAGTTTAGAATGAAATTTTGCAAGTAAAATATAGGTCATAAAATATAAAGGAAATCAGGCTAAATGACCGAAATTCAGTTGGAATATAAAATAGTGAATTGTGGAAAGGAGACAGGAGAGCAGATGGGAATTTTTGGAAACTGATGAAAGAACAAGTTACCTGAGAAGAAGAAGTACAGAAGTATATAGACTCAGGAGGTTAAACAGACAAAAGGAAATGACAGGAGAGATGCAATGAACTGCTGTTTATCATATGAAAGATAAGGAGAGAGGTAGCAAGGGAAGTTTCGTTTTATTAAAAAGGAATTTAAAGAAAGCTCAGAAGAGCAGGGGAGGAAAACAAACTTTTGCTGAAGGTAAACAAGAGAGGATATCAGTGTACAATGTTTTAAAAATATATTACTATTTTTAGTTCATAAAGATAGCAAGATGGATCATTTGTGGAACAACTATGAAGAAGAAATGGGATTGCGCATGTACATTTTAAGAATCATTTGTTTATTAGTAAGGGATCATATTAATTAAATAATATTACAACAGATAAACAGGACTTGGGAAATCTATTGAGAATTTTCTCCCAGTCCTCCTACTGTTTGTTAATTTAGGGACCAGTCCTCTCATAGAAACCAGTGGCAACACTCACTTTTACTTCAGTGGTGCAAGATCAGGAATTAGGTGCTGGTAAAATGTACCAGCCTGAAAAGCTCCGTTTATGCATAGAACATGTATGCAGCACTTCTTCAATGGCAATGCAAGTCCCACCCTCTCCTCCCCATATGCACCGTGTTCCATCAATGTGCCTAGGTCCTGATCCACAAAGCCCTCTAGGTGTGAGACCGTAGTTAACTCTCCATAGGCCTTTAGTGTTGCATAAAGCTTAGTATGTCTGCTCAAAGATGTGAGTTATATGTCTTTTTTCTTTTTCTTCTCTGCAGTGATTTTTTCTAAGCTTTCACAGGTCCCTGGACGTAGGCCTGGCCAGGAAGCATGGATTAGATTAGAAAAACTGTTTTACTGGAATGGCCATACAAATATAAAAGACAATTTTACAAGGTGTGAATCTGGGCAGTGATCTAAGGATGGGGGTCAGATTTTGTGCTTTTAAAAAAATGTATTAATAGGGGCCTTTTGTAAGCAAGAACACCCCATACTTGGAGGTGATTTATTTAAAATCAAATGTGACTTTTATTTTTTCTTCCTGTACTGTGTTCAGATAATGGTGATGGTGGGGCGGGGGTGTCTGTTCTTTTTGTGGGCAACACTCTGCCATTATTTTAGTTATAATATAAAGTCATATTTCTATGGCAGATATATAATTAGGCCATAAAAGAATTGTTACACACAGGGCTGCCATGGGAGGTTTCTGAACTCATGGGACATTAGAAAATCCTGGATCTAATCTATCACAATGGTAAAAGAACATTCTTCCATAGCAGCTAGGTGATTAATACAGTAACTAATTGTTTGCTCTCTCTCATATACTCATGATTATTGGAAGGGACAGAAACAATCATCATGCTATGTAGCATCTCTTTCACCCTCCCCAATTCCTCATGCTAACTGCAGTGTTCGGTGTACTGGTAAGGATCTTCTGAGGTCATTGGCGTGACCAATGGAGTGCACAGTGCAAAAATAGAGCAGCAACTAAAGCTTAAGATCAGCTCTGATTTCCATGGTCTCTGTCAGAAAGAGGTGAAGGAAAACTGTATCAAGCATAATGTAGCCTTCAAAGTGCAAGACACTCCAGGAATTATCCTGTATTCCTTATCCATCCTCATCTTGGAGGTCTTAGCTACAGGCTGAAATTAGGCACATAAAATCTATAGTCAGGTACACTATATAGAGAATGCTTATTTTAAAATGGCTTCTTTGCAACAAAAAATGTTTTTGACCTATCTAGAAAAAAAGCATTTTTGAAATTTCAATGTTGATACACTTCTTAACCACAGCAAGGTCTGACCTATAGGCAGCCACTTCAATTTCTTAATTAACAGTTAGGTCTTATTATTTCTCTTTATGCTATGATTTTATTCTATTCTATGTAGATCCTTGTACTGCCTTCCTCACCATAGTATCAAAGCACCTTTCAGTAGTGCATTAAGCAATGTTACTAACATCTGAAGATTGTCCTTTCTCTCTCCTCATCAGATCACAGAGTTATTTTCATGAATCTGCAGAAAGACTGAAACAATAACACTGTGAAGTGAGACCTGCCCCTCTGAGTGCTCAGCATCTTAAATGAAAGTGACCTGATTTTATATGTGCCTTAATATAGCTTTAGGTGCTTAATTATAGACACCCAAGATTTTTTGCATTCATTTTCAGTGTGCGAATAATATCTGGAGCTAAAAATTTTGACTCATCAATTTTCCGAGGGCGGGGGAGGGGGAAGAGTAGACAAGAATTCTGGCAATACTTCATTAAGCTCCTAATCTTAAAATGCTTCTGTGTAGACAAGTATTCATCACAAAGAAGATACAGTGTTAATGCAGACACTGAAACCTAAGGTGGCCATTTGAGTAATGTCGAGTAAATTTCTTTTCACCAAATGGTCTGCAGCAAAAGTGCTGTTGGCATTGCTGCTAATGGAGGTGTACAATGAATTCTCAGCTTAAGGGAAACAAACAAATGTGCATTTTTTTTGCTAGAAAGAAGATCTAAACTTCAACTTTTTTTAAAATTCCATTTAAGCCAAAGCTGTCACCTCCACTAATCCAATTTTCTTTTTTGTGTTATATGTATTATGAAGATTCTACAGTTAAGGGGATGTTTAGTTTTTCACTTAAAGTATGATTTAGCCTCTTTGTTTCACTTGAAGAACACTTTGTGCCTTTCCAAAATTTACACCGTGGCTAAGTTCATTTTGGTGGAGTATTTGCATATGTTTGTGATGGATGATTCGCATGCTGGAATAGAGCTGGATGAATACTGTGCTTTCTATAAATTGTTGAGCTGTTGCTGTCTTCTGTGTTTCATATTACTTGGATTTCATTGGGTTTTTTACTATTTGGGCGGGAAGCTGTTGTACATGAACTCAACTGTTAGAGAATAATGTTTTTATGTTGGAAAATGTATATAAAACTCTTTGTAGCATATTGTCTTCTGCTATCCAGTAGCTTTGAAAACTTATTTACTGCCCTAGTAATGATGGCATATTGTAGGACACCTGGTTGTTGATCCAGGTCCTTGTGATATTGCCACTTAGAGTTGCCAGTTGCCTGGTTTTTAAGATGAATTATGCTAAAAAGTTGCTTTTTACTTTCTATTGTTTGTTTAAAGTTTCCAGATATAACCACAAATTTCCACCAAAGATAATTAGCCATTTCCATTCTTAAACATCCTATTGAGACATGTGTACATCTTAGCTTTCAACTAACTCTTCTCTCGATTTTCCAGTAGCCCCATAACCTCACCATTTTGTAATGTGGTTGTATTGTTTGGCAAATTTGTCAACAGGTAGCTCTTTGTAAGTGAATACAGAACGTGGCTAAGGATTCTCCAAACGTAAGATTTATAGGTCTGACAAATGGTTGTGATATACAGATGATGAGATCATTCTTGCTGGATTTGTTCTTTGTTGTTACAATGCCTTTGGATCTGGCTGCTGAGAGCACAAAAGTGGATTTAACAACTGCCTCCAAACATCCAGTTGTTCATGTTGTATGTAATAGAGTGCAAATATGTGAGAGCAGACAGGAGTTAAAGGGATGGCTAAAAGTGAGGAAGGTTCTTTCACACACATGAGCCTGTAAGTAAAACTCATGGAGCATATGAAGGAAGGATTATTCCATGGGCAAATATCTTTTAAGGAAAACAAGCATTTCTCATGGAAGAATAAACACCTAGGTTGACCTTCTTCAAAGCAGATTAGCGTAATTAGAATAATTTTCCATTAAAATGAATAGAAGACATCTCTAAATCTGAATCATGGTCTGAGCGATGAAGTGTCTGGTCATCTGCTCACATACAGTTAATCAGAATAGAATGATCTGTGCTAGAAGGCTGCATGCTGCACAGTTAGGCTTAGTATGCACCTGAGGAACTAAGAGGGAGAGACGAGAGAATAAATATCCTAAGATTGATACAGATGACAGCGATTGGGATTGATTGTGGGAACATAGTGTTTACTGAAATAACATTGACTTGGTGCTATTGAAGAGGTTATTAGTGTTGAAACAAGTGACTCTGGCTGCATATGCTACATAACCAAAGAATGGTCCATTCTAGAAGGCAATGTAATAGGCTTCATGTGGAAAAAAAGGGAAAATCCTGGAAGACCCAAGCTAGCATGGTAAAAGCATGTAGGGGAAAACAGAATTAGAAGTTTGATGTCATCTGGGCAGTGGGCATGGGACCCTAGAGGAAAGTTGTGCAAAATAATATACCAAAACTGAAATGCACTTACAAGAGAAATATGCTAGCATGCAAAGGCAGCACATAAAATGGACAGTATTTGTATCAGAAGAAAGGAACCAACTGTAGTATCCTATCTGAGAATGAGGTATATCTTTCTTGCTTGTGACAATGAAGTTATTCTGAGTGCATATTTATTGCTGCAGATGGCACTGTTTTTATGTGATACATTAGATTAGGCTCAGATTGATAACCAGAAAATCTCGAGTACTTCACACACCTTAAAATGAATCTTAAAATTTCTTTAAATATTAATGCCTTCCTTCTAAGGTGAAAGATGGCAATACAGACAAGGATTTAATGGACTGATTTTATATTAAAAAGCGAGACATAGAATATGAATCCCAAATCTGTTGCTCATCCTACATTTTTAATTACTCCTCCTAGCAGTATGTTTCACCTCTGAAACCAGGTCAAAATTCAGTGCATGCATATCTGCATCATGTGGACAAAGCATAAAAATTCCTAAATTTTGCAATGCTTGTTCAGTACCTTTTGTGATACAGTCAAAGGTGGAGGCAGAAGATCTTAAAAGACTTAAGAGGCACTTAAGACTCTGGAATTATATCCAGGATTAACTGGAGCAAATGGGATGCTAACGTAGTGCCAGTAATGAAAAAGTGTGGGGATGTCCATATCTGTGGTGACTGACCAAGGTGACCATTAACCCAGCATTACATCCAGATCTGTATCCTTTACCCAGAATAGACAATATATTTGTCGTCTTAGCTTGTGGCAAGCATTTCTCCAAGATGAACCTGGCCCAAGACTATCTACAAATGGAAATATGATACAGTGAGGGCCATTAGAGGGCTCACAAACTATTTAAAGGGTTACTACCCAATGTCTATACACTACATGGGGAAACTAGCACGAACCTTTCTCAACTACATTTTTTTCATGTTTTTCTCTTGTTCTAGGTATTTACTTTGTAATGAGCGTTCACAGCAGCTTGAATACGGCTTGAATGTTAGTAGATGTCTGCACTGGATCAAGTGATGCATGGTAAGTTGGTCACTGAGTCAATGTTGTTTTAATACCTCCCTGTGGGAGGTAACTTCTGTCTTAATACCCTTTGGTAGTTTGTGCATCCAACTCCATTGTTAGCTATTTGTAACTCCATGGTTTAACTTAATAAGGATAGTACATCTGCTGTATGCTTTTCTGTTGTATACAGGCACAATAAATTATACTAAAAGATCAAAGAGTGGGTGCAAAGATAACACACAGGTTAGTACCTGGATGGGAGACAACAAAGAAACACCTGTGTATTGCAGGCATTAGCATCCGGGCCAGTAGATGGCATTGTTCCTTCTAAATCTGCATGGAACTAATGCCTTTCATGTTCAATAACAATGCTGTTGAGGGTTGTAGTGGGTAACAGTCTTGCTAGAGGTGTCACTTCTTTGGCTGAGACATAAAACGAAGGCACTGTCCCATGAGTGAATCTGAACCGATTTATGGTTTAAGTAGAAACCTGTGTAAATATCTGCAGTGAAAACCACAGGCTGACTTAGCCTAAAGGCTTGAGAACATTTTGTTTCAAACCTACTCATTAGGACCAAAAGTAGGGTGAACAGACATCCGTTTTTAAAGGGACAGTCCGGTATTTAAGCCTGCCTGCAGGTGTCCTGACTTTTTCTTAAAATTGGGCAAATTGTCCCATATTTTCTGTCTCCCCCCATCAGTACTGGCTGGTCCTGCTGCTGGCCGGATCCCTGCTTGAGGGGGAGGGTCCAGTGGCAGATGACAGGGGCGGGTGTGCAAGGCTGGTGGCAGGGCAAACATGCAACACGCGGGGCTGGCCGCTCCCCCTGCTGGACTGTCAGCACAGCCTACGCTGCGTGCCGGCTCTCGGCCAGCAGGGCCCCGCCCTCATCCCCCTTCTGGCCGGCACTGGCTGCGCGCCGCGAGCTGTGGTGGCTGGTGAGTGCGAGCAGGCACCAGGGGACAGCCCCTGGTCGGAGTTCTCAGCTCACCAACAGCCTGACTTCCCCCACTGTCTCTGGCCGGGCAGGCACCCCGGGAAAGCCCAGGACCCTCTGGCCAGTTCTGCAACAGCTATCAGCCATGGTGTCCTGGCCAACCTGCCCACCTAAAATTCACCCGGAGTTTCAGCTGAAATACAGTATACTTCGCTTTTTATTGTAGGGCAGTGCCATGCACTGTTAAACAGAAGCTGTTTCAACCCCAGGGGTGACTTTATTTTGGTGATCTATGAAGTAGTTGATCATTGGGATCCTTCCGGTTTAAATTATATATAAGTGTAAGGTGGTGGTGATGTTTTTAAGCTGTGTTCAGGCTCGAGAAATCTAGTGAGTATGAACAAATGCACATTAAATATTGATGTCTTTTGTAGACTTTACTTCTAACTCTTTCATTCTCCCCCCACTTTAATACTCTTTAGGTTACTCATACTAGTAGGCACAATCCTGAAGTCCTTACTCAGGTAGTGCACTCCTGAAACATATTTTCAGTTTTGACAAAATAAAGATTTTAAGATTGGGTCTAGTAATGTTTTTATTTTGGGGGCGGGTGTGGGTGTGCATAAAACTTATACTGTGCTTGTATATGTCAAGCTGTGCTACAGTGGCTCAAAAAAAATACTGTTTCCAGTGGAGTGTGAAGTATTGGGAATTTCTTCGGAAATATAGGCAGATGTTAGTTGCAGACATGACCATCTGCATTAGTATCTGTGAAGGAATGTTTGTATAGGTCTGTAGTGGTTGCTCATTAAAGGGTCAACATTTATCAACAATTGGGACACAGATAGTTTCTATTCTAAATGTAGAGGAAAAACAATAATAATTTCAGTTATCATTAGGTAGTAACTGTTTTCAGAAGCTTACCATTCAATAGTGGTCATTGTCCATGAAAGTAAAATCTGCAGTTAATATTTGTGCAGAAGATGTATTTTTAGTTCAAAGCTGTGGGAGCAAAACATCCTATGGAAATTGCTTTTTGCTTGAGCAACCAAAAACAACTAACAAACAAAACCCCAAAACAAACGAAAAAAGCCTTTATTGTTTTCTCCATGAAACAGGAAGATTGGGTTATACTTAATGGGTCACCTCAGATGTGGAATTTTTTCACTGCTGAATAATCTATTTAGTTTATTACCCTTTGAAACATTGCAAGAGTCTGGAAGAGAATCTTAATATTCTGTGGGTTCAGGATAAGAGCTAATGAAAATTTTTTTTAAAAAGCACTCTCCGGTTATTGAAATTAGTTTTCATCAAGTCCAGTCATGTTTGAACATGAATGAGATTTTGTAAGTGTGTGGTGGTTGTTAGATATTGTCCCATATTCTTTTCCATTCATATTCTTACACTGCACCATTCCTGTGCTGTCTGAATGCTCTGCATTCATATGCTCCTGAACTTAGGGAAAGTTTGGGATCAAATGGGCTGAGGCCCATCTCTGGTTGATTATTCCATTACAAAGCTCTCTTACATTTCAGGCTTCTAGGGCTAGATTCAGAAGTGGAACTTAGGTGTTGCCAGGCTCAGCTTTGTTGCAGTTAACTTTTGGGAGCCCTGCCACCAGTAGTATTCACAACCCCAAATGATGCACCTGGGTTCCCTATACAAGGCATGGAGTGAGTTGGGCACCTAAAAAAGGGATTTACAGAAGTCAGCACATTGAGCAGGGATGTGCCAGTAAGAAATGTGGAGAGAGGGGTGTGACAGAAGTCCCACACTTCAAAGGGAGTGAGACACCTACCTCTGCTCAGGATTCAAAGCCATGAACCTTCTCCTGAAGTTAAGCCAGTCCTTTCTCAGGAAAAATGGAGGAAGAGGAAATGGTGCCTCCTTAATATTTAATCACGCAGTGATTAGAACGCTCACCCAATATTTGGGAGATCCTGGAGTCATCCTCTCTCTCTTTGGCTCAATGACTAGATAAGTATTTCATACAACAGGGAACAGCGACAGCTGGAGAGATTGACAGAGACCCATCCTAGAATACCCTATACCCAATGGTTATGGCATACAGCTGGGCAATGGAAGACCTGAATTCAAGTCATCACGCTGAGTCAGGCAGCGTACGGATTTGAACCCACATCACTGGTGAGTGCTTCAGTCATTGGGCTATTGGATATAAGGGAGGGGTGCATCAGCACCGTCTCTTCCTTTTGCCATTTTTTGTGCACGTTAAGCATGCTTTGAGCATGCCTACTGGATTGGGCCCTGCTGGGGAGTTTGGCGGGAACTCCTAATTTGTGAATCCTGTTGGGGTTTAGGTGTGAGTTAGGCACCGAGCAGCCTGACGTGGACTTACGTGGCTTTGTGCATGCCCACCGGTAGAAATTTAGGTTCCTCAGGGATTTTACTAGTGGAAACCCAGATGCCTCCAGAGTTAGTTAGCAGCAGAGCAATGTGAATGTCAGTAGCACCTAAATGTTGGATTTATGGTACCTAAAATGGCAGTGAGGCATTTAAGTCCCCTTTGTGAATCTAGCTCCTATTGTGTAGGAAGCTTTATTTTTAACTTTTCTCTTTATTTATTGGCTGTTGAAAGATAGATGATAGAAATGAAAGTGTCTTGACTTCTTTGACAGTTGACCTGGAATCTTCTCCATTATAGTGGAAAGATATTTGTGATGAAGACTGTAAGGCTGAAATTGATAAACAAATATATTTCAGCACCCTTTACAGCATCTAATTAGATTTTTTTTTATCACCATGCTGGTTTGAAACGGCACCACCAACTATCAGATAAAATGATCTATTAAGCTCCCTCTCCCCAGTTCTTGAACTAAAGGTTGAATACTAGTTGAATGACAATGAGCCATAAAAATAAGCTTTGTGGAGAAGATCTGCTAATTATACTATTACAGGAATTTAAATGCATTGTCTCCTTTGGATTTGCTTTCACCTTAAAGGGTAAATCATCTTTCTCATTATTTGCAAAACTTTGAATAACTGGGGGAGAGAAAATAGATGCACAAAAGGGAGCTTCTTGACATTCTTGTCAATAGACGTGTTTGGAACTGACAGCATGAGAAATTGTCGTATCAGTTTAAAAAAAATGAAACTCCTCAGGGCTCTGAAAACACAAGATGAAGACAGTAGCATCTGCATGCCAGGGATGTGATATATGAATCTTTCTAACCATTAGAGGGAGATCAGTGACTGCCACACATGCTTTCCCTTCAAACATCACTACAGTAATTAGGATTATGAAAAGTGTTATAATAATGTTGTGTATGTGGGGGGGGGGGGAGGAGTTGGCATCTCCTTGACACTGGTTCCTTTGCAAGCAAATAAATACATAGGTGAATAATAACCCTGGCATAGGTTTAAGAGGAATCTGTGGTCAATTTTCAGGGGGAAACTCTGCATAATGCTGTAAAGCACAGTATAACTTAACAAGCTTATTACCAGCCTGCTTATCTTATGCATTAGCATGGTATGCAAAGTCATGGAAAAGTACTTTCTGTAGCACAAGTTAATTGAGAAGCAAATTTGAATATAAGGCAGGTGGAAGCATAATATTAGAGACAGGCAGAAATGTAGCCACTGCTCACTAGGCTCCAGTGAGAGGCTGAACTTGAAATGTCTTGGTTCTGGGGGATTTTAAGTCAGGCCATAGTGCTGCTCTAGCATTCCTGGTTTGTTTTTAAATGTTGAGTTTCAATTTTTAAAAAAAAATCTGAACCCCATCCTGCACTGTGTTGAACATCCCTCAGTTCCTGCTGAGATCAGTGGGAATTCACCTGGGAGCTCAGGGTTTGGCTCAGGGGGTGCTGAGAGTTCAAAGGACCTAGCAAAATGGGGTTTGTGGAGGAGGGCATTCCATGTTGATTTTTGTGTTGTGTTTTGTGTTGTGTTATGTTTCTGCATAGCAGTAACCCTGCTTTTCTGTAAGGTTTTGTATAAAGAAGTATGAACAGCATAGCATCATTGATTGTGTTTGTAATGCTTGCATAAACCTCTTCTTGAGCTCAGCATGGCAGTTACCACTTGGCCTTTGCAATCTCTGTGTGTTGTTTCAATATTACTGCAATACGTAACTCTTATGGATCTCTACTTACTAAGGAATTTATTAAAAGGGAAATCCAATGTAACTTGCTCTTAGGATCTTTATCAAGGTGCCTTCTCCTAGTGGCTGCTCTAAAACATTCCCTGTAAAGTTTTGTTTGACTATTTTTGCAAGGTAACCAGTTTCTGCTGGTCCTTTCATTGTTTGAAACCATTGTTTGTAATGTGTCTATTTTATGGACCTAATTCTGAGAGCTGCTAAGCACAACCTGCTGCTCCATTTGAAAAACCTGAGGACTGGGCCCAATTATGCTATTCCGGGTTGCAATTGCTCAGTCTCTCTCAGCCCAGTGATATTTTGCATTTAAATACCACTCTCCATTTCAAAGGAGCACAAAATGCTTTATAAGCTATAGAGATAAACTCCCCCTTGGGAATGAAATGCGGCTGCCTCTGGGGTGGTGAAATGCAGTTGAAAGCAATATAACAACACAGCTGTCAGATCCAAACCTTATGTTTGGGTACATGCAGGGTAGGCAAAGTTATGTAGTACATAAATTTCAGCCATGAGCTGAAGTAGTCATTGCACTGCTACTGGCAGAAGATAAAAACAAAATCAAGCATTGTAGCTTACAGGAGAAAAGCACCTTCTCTAATTCTGTCTTGCCTGGGTATGTGGGGAGCTGCTAAGGATAAGTATTGGGTGCTGTGTTTTTTTTTTTTTTTTTTTTAAAGCAACTGTATTTTACCAGATGTTTTGCAGTGGGAGAATTTCACCATGAAATTGCTCAAGATTTAAGAGCATACTTACCCACCTTGAGGATACAATGTATTTGAATGCTTAGATCTATAAAACAAGTGTTACCAGGACCACCTTTTGATAAAGCTCTTCCATTACTTCAATATAACACATAGCCATGAAAGCAGCTAAAAGAGTTTTGTATTTTTGTTTTTTTAAACTCTTCAAGGTCATTATTTGAATAGGAAGGTAATTGGATTTGAGACACCATATGTTGTGGGATGTTTATGACATCCCTAATGAATGGTACAAGGTACCACTTGTTCCAAATAATGTTGAAATTAGCATTGAAATGACTGTTGTCACTTTTAAAGTTTAGGTATGAAAAACAATTTGCAGTCAATCTTTTCTGATTTTTAGAATACGTTCTACATGGGCATCCACTCTAAAACGGAATGATTAAACTATCTTACTATCTCACTAACTCTTTCACAATTGCTTACCTCTCTTTATTGTCCAGTTACACTGAAAGGAGGACAGGAGACACTTGATATGGTTTTAATCAGGCCACAACCTTAATATTAGATGTCTGGGACTACTGGACAGATAAAAGTGCACAGTTCAGGTAACTCCATGCTCATTCAATATCTGCCCAGAGGGTTTCCACTAGCCCCCCTCTTTTTCCATCCAGATGTCACACTGCCTAGTATGGGACACAGCTAAAACTGCCAATCACAGGTCAGACTGCCATAAAACAGGGCATGTACCCCAAACTGGTGGTATATTCTGTTGTAAGATTTCACCAAGCCAATAACAAATGTGTGCCTCCAAAACACTCTACTAGTTTTTATGAGGCCACAGATAGTCTCCTTCAGGCACTCTAGCCCCTCATGCACCAACCAGACAAACCAGAAGTCTGTGATAAATGATTATTAAAACCAAGAATCACACACATTAGGTTTTTCCAGTTCCAAAGCACCAGACACGCACCCCAGGTCAAAATATACTTCAGATCTTATCCAAAAACCACGCTGGTAGCCAGTCCTTTAGTAAACTGAAAACTAAAGGTTTATTAATGTATCTAAGGGAAGGTGAAAGCTATCCCCCCCCCCCCAAACACTTATGCAAAACCCCAGCCTTTTGTAGCTACTCTCTGAGGAGAGGATCATTATCTTCTGATTCCCTGTTCCCAGAGTCTCAAAATCAAAACCCAAACTGCAAATAGGGAAAATTAACCTATTCATGGGTACGTTAGTTATGAGTTAAGCTGTTGGGTTTGAAGAATGGACTCTGACCACAGTACTTGTTGGAGTTGGGAGTGATCCTTGGTAAGCTTATTAGCATGCATATGGTTTCTTTTTATTTTTTTTAAATATGTTTTCTCTTTACTGCTTTCACCTTAAGGATAAATGTGCTTGCTTAGAAAGAACTGTCTGATAACTTGTAACTGTTGGCAATTAATCTCTGGAGAGAAAGCAAAGCTCAGATCCTGGCCTTTTAGGCAGTCTGGCTTACTAGATATATCACAGCATAGGCAGGGAACTGCGCAGCCTGGAAAAACCATGGTCAGGAGGGAAAGAGACACAAGTTGCTACCATGAAACGTGACAGAACAGCTGGGAGCCTCAAATGGGTGCCTTTGAGGGACCACAAGTGCTGTTGCCCTGAGTTGTGACCGTCATTTTACAATATTTATGAAACCACTTGCAAAGAACATTAATCCTGTGCTATATTTTGTAATCAGTTCAGGCTTACTTCTGTTAAAAGAAAACAAACTCTAATGCGGAAAAGCCCTGAGAATTTTTTGAGGGCTCTGCAAGTTTCTACCCATGGAAACTCAAAGGAAGTTTTACTGAATATGCACCCTACTTCTTAAGCCTATTGTCTTGGTAGAACACTTAAGGTTTATATCACATGAATTACTTTAATATAATTTCCACTAAACAGATTCCTCCAAGATGGCCCAAGGAGGTGTAATTTGTCAGGTTCTATGCTGTTCTAAAAATGCTCTTCGGTATTTTTCATCTGACATATTAAAACTAAATTTAAAAAATAAAGGAAGTAAAATATAGAATCCTAGAACTGTAGGGCTGAAAGGGACCTCGACAGATCATCAAGTTCAGCCCCCTGCACTGAGGCAGGACCAAGTGTCACTATAACATCCCCGACAGGTGTTTGTCCAATCTGTTAATACAAAAACAAAACACACCTTCCCATGATGGGGATTCCACCACCTCCCTCGGAAGCCTGTTTCTGAGCGTAACCACCTTTATAGTTAGAAAGTTTTTCTTAATATCTAACCTAAATCTCCCCTTGCTTCAGATTAAGCCCATTGCTTCTTGCCCTACTTTCAGTGGACATGAAGAACAATTGATCCTCTTTATAACAGCTCTTAACATATTTGAAGACTGCCCCCCTCCGTTGCCTTTTCTCAAGACTAAACAGATGCCCGTTTTTTTTTAATCTTCCCTCATAAGTCAGGTTTTCTAAACATTTTTATTACGTGTGTCACTGTCCTCTGGACTCTTTCCTAAAATATAGTGATCAGAATTGGACACAGGCCTCACCAGTGCCAAGTAGGGCAGGACAATTATCTCCCATGTTTGACATACAACATTCCTGTTAATACACCCCAGAATGATATTAGCCTTTTTTTGCAACTGCATCACATTGTTGACTCATATTGAATTTCATTTTGTAGTTGTGGATTTGATTTTTTCCTTCTTAATTGAAGTACTTTGCACTTGTCTTTATTCTATTTCATACTGTTGATTTCAGAACAGTTCTCTAATTTGTCAAAGTCATTTTGAATTCTCATCCTGTCCTCCAAGGTGCTTACAAATCCTCCCAGCCTAGTGTCATCTGCAAATTTTATAGGCATACTCTCCACTCCATTATTAAAGTCATTAATGAACATATTGAGTAGTACTACACGCAGGACTGACCTCTGCAGGACCCCACTAGATATGCCCTTCCAGTTTGGTAGTGAACCACTGATTACTTTTGAGCACAATCTTTTAATCAGCTGTGCATCTACCTTATAGTAATTTCATCTAAATCACATTTCCCTAGTTTGCTTGTAAAAATGTCATATGGGACTGTGAAAAGTCTTGCTAAAATCAAGATGCATCACATCTACTGCTTCCCCTTCCCCCATCCATTAGGCCAGAAACTCTATCAAAGAAGGGAATTAAGTTGGTTTAGCATGTTTTGTTCTTGACATATCCTTGCTGGTTATTCCTTATAACCCTGTTATCCCCCAGGTTCTTAAAAGCTGATTGTTTAATAATTTGTTCTAGTATCTTCCCAGGGGCACTAGATTCCATACCCACTTCCCAGCCACAACCAGGGGCCAAGTTCAAACTTGTTAGAAGGGGATGCAACACCATTGACTTGGGTGCTGTTGAATATATTTACCCCAGGCCTGAATTTGGCCCAAGGTCTCCCAAGCCACTTCCAACTACATAGTCATGTTCAGTGTTTTGAAGAATGGTTGTACCTCTTGATGTAGATAGGTGGTGTGTGTGTGTGTGTGTGTGTGTGTGTAATGTGAACTGCACTCTGGATTTTTGCAGGTATAACTTTGTCACAAAGAACTGCACCCACAAGCAATTGCAGGGAAAAACTTGTGCATCAGTCTAATTGTGCCTTAAAATATCAGAATCCATAAAATCACTCACTTCTGTATTCTTTGCAATATTCTGGAAACAAACTTTGTGAAACAACTAAACACTACAAGAATAACCACTACATCTGCTGCTTATTATTCTTCCTCTTTCTTCACCCTTCCATTCTTTCCCTTCACCTTTTTTCTTTCTAATATATATTTCAATACATCTTTTTCATCTTTTCAGTATTTTTGATTTCTCTGTTCTGTCTTATCAAACCTCTCAATTCAGGTTATTCTGTCCTTCTCTCTTCCCTTCGACTCAGTACTCTGTTCCTCCTTATATGAATTATTTTAAACTCTCTTTCTTCTCCAGGTCCCTACATTTTCCTCACTCTTCTGGTCTCTCCCTTTTCCTTTCAACATGTTCCCAGTACCCACTGCTCATTATGTGGATCACCAACTCCCATTTGTGCACCTAGCTGCCCAGATTCTTCCATCTCCTCTTCTAATTGAGAACCAGATTGACCGAGTTGGGAGTGCTCCTCAGTGAAGAAGTTCAAATTCAGCCTCTCTTTCCCTCCATTTGTTTGGCCCTCACTTAGCTCCTTTGTGCTGTGCCTTTTGGGCTTAGAGCATCCCTCTCAGGTGCCATGGCAGGGCATGAGGGCACCAGACAAAGAGGAAGGATGTTGAGGGTGCAATTGTTAGCATGACAAAAAGTTGCTCTTTGCCCACAGAGAGGTACTGCAGTGTTAAGGAGCTCAGTTTGTTACATTCTGCAAGTTTTTCAGGTCTTTCATTTTCATATTAGGGTTTGGTCTTAAAGTTTTAGTGCAGGAGATAAGGAGAGTGTGGGTCCTTTATGAGTGGTCTTCATGGGTATCACTGCCTTTTTCAGGTTGGTAGCCAGCAGGGACACCAAGATTTTTTTTTCAGGATGTGGATCTAGATTCTAATCTTAGTTTCATTGACTGGTGTCGCTCCACTGAAATCAGACAAGTTATTCCAGATTTACAGCAGTGTGAGACCTGAATCTCACTGGCCCATGTTGTTTTGCTGGTTTTTAGTCTGGTGACATGGGGCATCGTAACAGCCTATCCATCTAGCTTAGCTTTATTTGATGGCATGTTTCCTCAGGCTAAGCAGAGTCTGATTGTGGGAGACTTGGTTTTCTTTCAGACTTGAAACCCAAGGCATTGGTCCGTGCAGATGAGCCTCCTGCGAAATGTAATGCAAAAGCATAACAAATGCATAACAATCTTGAATGCCAATTACAAGATTCTGCTGGTAGCTTGCCATTTGAATGATTTGAAATCCTTGCCCACAGAATTCAGACTCTGCTTTATCCTTTGGTAAAGGTGCCTTTAAGGGAGATTGTATTTTGTACTCTTTAAAGAGAGGAATTCACAGAACTGCCTCTCTACCCACCCCTGTTGAAATGTTCACTTGTAAATCAGTTGACAGAATGTCAGTGCTTTAGTTTTTAATTCAAGCATTTCAACTGAACATCTTCATCAGAGGAGCGAGGGCAGCACTTGGATGAAATTTCATTTCAGTGGTTTTGTCTTCAGTACATGGAACACAGGCATAGAGCATAAATGTTTAATGAACAGGACCATCAGTCTGGCAAAACTTTGGCACCAAATGTTGTTGTTCCTCATTACTGTCAAATTTCAAATTATGCCTGAAAGGAATCAAGACCTGAAATCAACTTCTCTTGCCGCTATATTATTGTGTCATTAAAATAGAAATACAGGAGAGAGGGAAAAGGAGAGCTTTGCTTTCTCTTTGTTTCTAGCACATGCTCTAGTGTATTTTGCAAACATTTCTTTTCCATCATGCTTCTGTCTTTTTCTCATTCCCTCTTTATATATCCTCAAAATAGGGTTTTTTAACTATTTTAATAATTAATATGCCATTTTCCCAATAACTTCTCATGTTGACCTAATCTCTAGGACTATACAGTAGAGATGTCCAGGTTATGAAAATGCCCAGGACCACCTCTTTCTGATGTACAGTTTGCAATTGCTTATTTCTTCAAGGTAATCTGGTCTGTTATCCAGGAGGCTTTGGAGCATGGGGAGTTTGGTTTTTAAACTATTTGTCTAAACTATTTGTGCCAAAGGGTGAGGGGGACATATCTTTCCCCTTTTCAAATGGACCAACTGCATGAAGAAATATTGAGGAAAAACTTGCTTAGACCTGAGACATAAATGGTACCATCTCACTTTCTTCCTTTAGGCCTGTTGATTTTTAAATCCAACTTTAGACATCAATACTAGCAAATTTCCATATGGATTCTGATTCCCCTCCATTCTCTAGGCTTTGGAAATACCACTTCAGTTTTAAGTATCTTTCCCATTACTTTCCTCTCTGCTGTGAATGACGACACAAACACAGTACAACCAATTGTGATGTAAATTTCCCAGAGTTCATCCTTATTCTGCTAATCTTTCAATATAGTTCTCTGCTTTCCCTTTTCTCTGTACTACATGTTGGGCTCTTACTTTTTCTGTAGTTTTCTTGCATTTAAAATTTATAAAACAGTTTGGTATAGTGTCTAAAAACTGCAGTTTACATTTTTTTTTGCTCAGCTTTACAAGCTACTGAACTCTGAACTTATTATAGAGATGGGCCTGAGCCAAAACCTCATATCTAAACCTGGTTTTAACATTGATTCACTTTGGAATCTGGACCTGCATCCAAGGCTGAATGTCTCCGTTGGCCCTTATATCTATGTCCGTAAAAACTACATTAAGATGGAAGTAAGGGTAAAAGAGTGGATCAGTTATTTATGGGTAAAAATAAATTATTGGAATGTTGTAATTATCCCCAAATCAACCATTATAAACCCAGGAAAGCCGGAGTAACAGTTACCCTTAAAATAAATCCAAACATGGTAAGATAAGGTAAGAAATGCAAAGTTAAGGCATTTAAACAACCTTAACTCTGCCCTGTAGTGGTATACAAAAAAAGTATGGTTATGATTAAGGCCTTTTAAGGTTCATGATTAGATTAAACTGATTTCTAAAAAGAGAGAAATTAGATTATCTGTAATGGATACACCCAAGACCCCAGATCCAAACCTTCACAAAATATGGAATGTTTAGAATCCAGGTCAGAATTTTGTAGCATGGGCATGATTCTGATTTACACAAGAGTGACATTGCTGCTTGTCTTATGTCTCACGTAAAGGGACAGACTCCATTAAGTTTTAATTTAAGCAGCATTGATGAGAGGTCTCATTAATGTGAAGGGGAATAACGTTAGACACTGCATTCCGGACAGAAAGAGTCCTATCCATGCTAATAAGGACAGGAAGGATATAAAGACGTTTTAGTTTACAGTGGGCATGAACTGCTTTGGCAGACCTTATTGAAGATATCAGCCGTCTCCCAGTCTGAAACTCACTGTTCATCCAAAATGCTAGAAAAACCAAGCTGTGTGTTTTTTTTTTTTTTTTTAAATCCTGTTGAGGAAAAGCTAATTTCATGTGTATAGCTCCATTCAGACTCTCTTGTCTATACTCTAGCGCTAAGACTGTGCTTGCCAAGATCTATGATGCCAACTCTGACTGATGTGGTGGTGGCTTTTTTTTTTTGTGTGCTGCTGATCATGTATGATGTGTGCAATGGCGCTTCCCAACCCAAGTTGCATTCCTGCTTCTCTCAGCATTCCCCTGTGGGGGGGTCTATCAGCAAGTCTGCATCTGATCTATGTAGGATGGTTTTTTTTATATAACTCAGAGCTTTGGCTTAGCACTCTGCCATTTCAGTTTTTCATGTAGCACTTTCAGTCTCTTATCACTGTGGCCTGAGAATGCACTGCTATCTACAGGTCTTGTTGATTGGCCATAGATATTGGGGGTTACACTCCATCCCAGGTTATGCCTCTATAATGACATTCTGTATCTATGCTCAGCTCTGTTTGACTTTGGAGAGAGAAGCTGCAAAATTGGAATCATGATCTATATGTTCCCAATGTTTGTGGGTATTGGAGTTCAGTGTTTCGATTTGGCCCACGATAAGGGGCTGCTCTGATTTTTGAATCCAGATATGAAAGTTCACAAATGATCATGTGCCATAGTTTGACTTATGTCTGTTTCTATCATTTAAAAAAAAATCTTGCCGAGATGGAGTTCATTAGTTTGCAAAATGGATTTGGAAATGTTGACAAATGCATTTGCGATATCCCAGTGTGATTACGGCATTTCTCTATTTGCAAGGCTTCTCTATACCAGCTTCACTTAATCCAAAGCACAGCATGAATCCTCACTGGGACCTGCCTTTTCTATCATATCATTCCTTCTTTCTTAAATCCCCTCAACTAGCTTTCGGTGAAATACCAAAAAGGTTTTATTACTTATTAAAAGTTTCATAATGGAGACCTGGCTTATCTTTCCTACCTTCTGTCACCAGACAAACTCAGATGAACAGCTGCCAGCTATTTGTCCAAAATATAGATTGAAACCTTTTGGACTTTGTACTCTCAGAAACTTTGCTCCGCAACTGGAGAACAGTTCCAAGATTAGGCTTCAAAGAGCAAACACAAAACTGATTCCATTAAAGTTTTTACACTGAAATTGGAGATCTATCTGTGCAGTGACTTTTAGTGAAGTGCCTAGGAAAACGCATTAGATTATCTATGCTTTGTATTGCACTGTCAATTACTACTAATTACATAGGACTAAAACTGTAATCTTGCTTTTATTTCAACAGTTGAACTTGACCTTATTAATACACAGTATAAATCTAACTTTAATTGGCATTTATATGGCTGGACTGTGGATTTATCAGTCTTTGCATTAGAGGCTAGGTGCAAAGCACACGGAAGTCGATAGAAAGACTCTCATGGACTTGAATAGGCTATGGATGATCAGGCCCTTCAGAGCTGCTAGTGGGATACTGCACCAGCACCACCAGCTGGATGAGGTAGTCATTCTTGTTTGCCCCTAACCTTGCAAGTAGGCAGCATGCCATTATCATGCCACATGACATTGTGCCCAGCTCCCCCAACTCTTTTGAGATTGATTTCCCTGCACCTAATATCAAGTACCAGAATTCTGGATGCTCTTTGTGCAAGTGTGCCAAGGAGATGAGATAGCTTCCTGCAGGTTCTCCTGATCTAGCCCATGCTGGATTCCTAATGACAATGACTACTAACAGTAAACATTCACTTCCACAGTGTCTTTTCAATTAATTTCACAGATGTACTGACAGCAGCAGCCTGTAACTTACAATAGGTGGCACTATGGAATGATGGCAAACTGCCACTCAGTGCCACATGCAGCCATGTGTGTAGCTCTCTGTCCAATGCCATTTGCAATTGGCACTGCCCTTTTCTGCCTCAGGATAAATTTATCACATTTAAAGTCAGTGGGCTTGCAAAAGCGATGATGATTGGTCGCATTGAGTCCAGGTGTTCACATTTTTATCTGGTTTCAGTACTCACAAACTTTGACACTGCAGTGTATGTTTTCAATTTAGGATGAGAACATACACACAAATCTACAGCTAAGAAAATGTTGACCACCATATAATTGAGTGTTGCTAAGCAATAATGTGCATCTAGCCTATGTATTTATAATGCACCTTTCACCAACATCAGTTCCATCCACTCCATATTCCTCCCCCTTCAACCACTTACGATACGTTCTTAAAGCAGTTTTGTTTTCTTGCTTGTTTATCTCCAGGAGAAATGTTGCTAGCTGTTCTGTCCTGTTGTCATTGAGGGGAGGACTGTGTAAAGAGAAACCTTACACTATGCCCTGACTGCAAAATTGGGCTGATCCTGATCTTTGGTGATAGAGAATTCCACACCCCAGGTTCAGCCAACTAAGAATACTTGGCCCCTGATAGTTTCACCTTTGGATCTATCAGTTGCAACATCCCCATTATAATCACGGCTGTCATGGTAGATCACAGAGAGAGGGATGATTCCTGGTTAGTTGGGACCCAACTGATTTGACAACTTTAACACTGGTAATATACAAAACCATCAAAAATATGCACACGTGAACTTGTTAAACACATTTATTGAGTTCTTGACAGTAACCAAACACAGTGAATGACCATTATAAACAAGAAAAAAGGCATTAGCTTTAACTTGGTCAGCTCCTGCTACCTCTGTAAAGAAAATATATCCCTTCTAGCAATTTACAAGGTTGAATTTGTATGTCTCAATAATGGACTCAAACCGGGGAAATGGTAATTTTAAACTAGCCCATTTTTCAGTTGCCTTCTGCTTCTGGAGCCTAATTCTTCTTAATGATGAACCATAAAATGGAATTAAAGTTACACTAGCTTTGTTAAATACATTCCTAATTGCCATTAACTCAGTTAAACCGGTTGCAAACAAATAAAGTAAAAAAGAAAAGTAAAGCAGCCTCAAGTGCTAGAGGCTTATCATTTCAGAAAGGAAAAATAAACCAAAGCGAGTGTACTAAATTAATTTGTTCAACACATTTATTGAGTTGTTAACAGTAACCAAACACAATGTATGACCTTTGTAAAACAAGAAACAGAAAATGGATCATTTCTGATCTTGGCAAATCCTACTACAGATATGTGACAAAGGGGGATATATTTCAATTTCTTTTATATTCTGCGTTGATATATTTACAATACTTATCTCTCAATGTCTGTCCTTTTTTTAATTAAACAAACAGAAGGATCATAACCTAGAAATAAGTTTCCTCTACAATCTTCTTGTTCTGTCTTGTCAGTATCCATTAATGATAGGGATATAATGAGAGCTTTCCAAGGATTACTTGGCACACAGAACACAACTCCACTTTGATGCTGTACGGAGCCACCTTTTTCTTTTTTATTTTTTTTTCTTTTGAAGGGGAGGAAAGAAAGAATTTCATATGTACAAAGGCTGAAAAGTCTTTCTTTGTGAAGTTAAATTAGTTCAGGAAAACTGTATCAAAATTGTAATCACATTTACTGTAGTTATTGTCTTTTTTTTTATTACGATCAATCATATGAATGAATTTTTAGTTAAGTTTCCATCTTGGCAGCTTTTTTCTTGCAGCACATTTGCACATACTGTCATGAATCCAAAGAGTGAATGAGGCTGGGTGCATTCTAGATTATGTCAATTCACAGTAGTAGCATTCCACTGAGGTTAGGAGTTCTTCCTGTTTGTCTTAATTACTTGAGGAGCCATTCATTTACTGAAAGAAAAGTAATAACAGTTATACTTTACCAAACACCAAATATAAAATTGCTGTTTTTAAAAATTAAGTGCCTTCAATGTTTGTATTGTGTAGAAAATAGTTGAGTAATTTCAAAATTATGAATTGAGAATGTGGCTCTTAGTCTTAACACTAGACTAGAGCTGGTCAAAAAATTTTAAATGAAAAATATTTAGTTGAAAATATCTCTTTCAATAGGAAATTATTATATTTTTTTAATTGGAAAATGAAATATTTAGTCATATTTTTGCCTTTTTTCAGAATTGTTTTTTCTTTCTACTCCTTCCTCCCCATTGTCACTCATTTTTCAGTGGAAAAGAGAAAAAAGGGAGGTGGGAGGAATATGAACTGAAAACTGAAAAATTTGGAATATCTGAGAAATCATTCCTTTCTGAATGAATTTCCCATTTGAGACCAGCTCTACTATCAGCCTTCCTGATATTTTTCAAATAGTGTTTTTAATCAAATTCTTTAGTGTGATTCAACTCCACAATGGCACGTGACTGCTCAGTTGAGCTGCTTAAGTATATGTGAAATCATATCTGCTCACTTTAAATACTATCCCATTTCTACCAATGTTTATTCCCATGATCTCCGCAGAGCCAACACAGCTCTGGGAGAGAGAGTTGGATGCTATTCTGGACGCAACAGCAGGAACAGAAATTGTTAACTGAATTCCAAATGCACAGCGTCTGTTGTTGATGTTGTGAAAACTAAAGAGAACCCAGCTAGATCATCAGTTTGCAACTGGAAAAAACATAATTATAAAGTGAGAAGATAAGTTCTGGAAATAGCTCAGAGATAATCAGCGTGGAACCTTACATTACTAATTTTATGGAGTTACCTTTCAGAGTAGAAATACATTTTATTTCCTTATAACATTTCCTTCAATTGTCATATGGCATATTATTTTACTCCACTTTATATCAGAATCTGCAGTGTGGGGCTATTCCTAGCACAATTATGTTTTGATTCTCATTGGCACGTGCCATACCTCTTTTTCAAAAAAACAACTTACACCTACAAATTATCCTATTATCATAAATTGGGATGTTATGATGCTGTGTATCATTGCAAAACTTCTCAGATTTCAGATATTCTAAACTTGATAGCTGAAATCTGACACTTACATTCAGATCCTATCCCACCTATTTATATATTGATTCGCTTTTATATGTCCCATCATACACCGCTACTAAAACAACAACATGTAAATCAAACAAGGATCCTCAGAGGAAAGGAGCTCTACATAGGTGTAGACATTATTGTTCTGGAGAGTGCCTTGTGTAAAACCTACCTCTATACTGTAGTTTCTGTGCTCTGTTGTTTGGACAATCTTTACCCTGTAAACTAAAATTGATATTAGTTCGGATACATCGATTGTTGAGAGGCTGGACTGGTCTGAAATTGTCACTCATGCTCAGAAATATCTGTGATGGCTGATTCTGGCTTAGCAGTCGTAAAGAATGCATCTATACAAAACACAAAACAAGAACCTGTAGTATTATTCTTCACTCTAAGTAAACAATATTGAAAGCTATTTAGATTAATCATCATAAGCAAAGTATTCTAACAATATTTTTGTGATTTGGAATTTGGGGAGGGTTGACAGAGTTCACTCTATACTAATGTGACCAGACAGCAAATGTGAAAAATCGTGACGGGGGGTGTGGGAGAGGGGTAATAGAAGCCTATATAAGAAAAAGACCCAAAAATCGGGACTGTCCCTATAAAATCGAGACATCTAGTCACCCTAGTCTACACTAAACATATTTTTGACCCATGGGCAACTGGGATACCTTTAAGTAAAGACAAAACCATTCCTTTTGCGGTCATGATCCTGTTTCTCTAAGCCCCGTTGTAAACAAAGCCTCCAGTTTTGTGCAGAATAAATGGAAATGGCACAAGGGAGCTTTGGCTGACCAGAAAGTAAATGGAATCCATAGTACTAGATAGTGGCAGCAGGTGCAGAGAAAGGGAATTTGATGAATGATGAGAGAAAATTGCCCAAAAATGTTATGGTAACTACTCTGGCTTGCTATTGAGAAGACAGCTCTGGGTGAAAGTGCCCAAGTATTGGTTATGCCTCAGAAATCTGAATGCAGAGACTGATTGGCACCACATCTGTATTTTTAAAGAAGTCAGTGCTTCTGGAAGTCATGGGACTTGACAGTCTTGGAGACTGAAATCTTCTCTATTCACTGAAAGATCTACCTGGGTCAACACCAGTGCAATCATCCCTACATTGCCCACCTTTGGCCCTGCTTTGGCCCTGACCTGGGACTCCTTTATGGGACAAAAAGAACAGGAGTACTTGTGGCGCCTTAGAGCCTAACAATTATTTATTTATTTATTTAATCTCTAAGGTGCCACAAGTACTCCTGTTCCTTTTGCGAATACGGACGAACACGGCTGCTACTCTGAAACCTGTCTTTATGGGACAGACTTTATCTATCATGACTACTAACAAAATGGCCAATT
Organism: Trachemys scripta elegans; assembly: GCF_013100865.1. Taxonomy (NCBI): domain Eukaryota; kingdom Metazoa; phylum Chordata; order Testudines; family Emydidae; genus Trachemys; species Trachemys scripta. Next base: position 23,297,444 of record NC_048311.1, read on the forward strand.
GTGAAGGTGGTATTTGTAGGATGGGCAAATGTTTACTAGCAGCTGGATTGCAAGCAACCAAACAGCTATCTGTCTACGATGACTTTTGAAGTGGCAATCTAAGGGTTAAAGGGCATTTATCCATTTCCTCCTGGTGGCTACCTCATTAGTTAGAGTAGTGGGAAAGTGGGGGAATCTAATGAGCTTGGAGAGTTTTGAAGAGAACTATACCTGTAGGTGTGTTTTGCATGTTGTAGATGTGCTAATGACTACAAGGGAAATCTTCTGTCTTGCATCAGTTCTCAAGTCTGAGTATACTGTATAATTAGTATGTATTCCATTAAATCAATTTGCAGTACTAATATGGTAGTATGCATCTAACCAGTAAAGCCTGACAAGGAGCAGCTATCATGAGATGATGTCCTTTGAGTACTAGTGTAGGCTATAGAAACATTCTGATCTTCGTTTTCTACTAAACAATTTGCATTATCGTAATAATGTAACAAAAATATTTCTTGTAGAAAACATGCACGTTTATTGGGAAGTTTAGTATGTATGATATGTACCCGTTTTTTCTCAATTGTGTCCCCTAAATTACTCTACCCATTTAGAATAGAACAACAAACTGTATTCCCCAAACCCATGCACAGTTGGACAGAATTAATACAATGCAGTTAAAATACATTGCATGCTTTCTATAGCATCTTATTGACAAAGATGACAGGACTTGAAGCCCCAATGTGATTTTTTTGAGCCCTGATTTCTCATCCTTTATTTCATTCCTTGGACTAGATAACTTCTGCTGTGTTAGCTAGAGCTGCTGTACTCTGGGGTGAGGTGAGAAAACAGCTCTAAGATCTGCTTAGGGCTCTTAGGATTCTCACTAATGGAGGATATACCAGGGATGAGGTGAATCAGTGCATCCCGTGGCTGGCCCCAGTAAATTAAATAGGTCCAGTGCTCTGTGCCAGAATAGGCTCCCATTTGGCCAATTAAGAGGGCAGGGCAGTATCTGGGGAATAGAAAGGACCAGGCAGAATCTGAGAGAGGGAGACCCAGTGAATCAGAACTTCCTGAGTGAGAGTTGCCAGAGTCGGAAGGTGTTTCCTGTGGGGTGGGGAGATACTGAAGGCTGGAGCGCAGAAAATGGGGTTCACCAGCTGACCTCTGCAAGCCAGAGAGCCAGGGTTGGAAGGCAAAAGAGACCCCAGAATATGATGAGGATGCACTCCAAGCAGAGAGGCTGGGGGTGGCATTAGTGGTTTTCCTGCTGGGAAGAAGGGGGTTTTAAGGATAACGTGGACTGGGAATGATATGGACTATGTTTTGGGACTTTTGTTACAGACTATTAGAGCTATGGGATATTTTTTAAGCAAGAGAGCCTGAAGTGGAGCTCTTGGGTTACCCTGAGAAGGGAAAGTGACACAGGTGCACTTGTAGTGCTGCAGCCTGCTGCCAGAGGCTGCCACCCTTTGATGCCCCATTTCCCAGGCACCCACGCTTGAGGATCTGCTCTCTGTGGCACTCTCAGTGGGGGTTGAAAGCAACTGAACTGTGCTGCAAAGACCCCGTTGTTGTGGCTTTTCCACCAATGTGGTCCCCAGGTGGCCAACACAATGGAATGAATCTAGCTCCTACTGCTTGCTCTCTGCTGCTGCTACCTAACAGTAGCCCTCAATATGTCACTCCGGAACCAAAGGCCTATCTTCCAAATTTTTGACACACATGTGCTGGCATCAATCCTGCCACCTTTTTTCTGCACCAGAAAATGTAGACTGGAGCCTTCCCCAAAGGCTTTTTGTCCTAGCTCCAGTCCCACTGCATAAACTGGCTTCCACAATCCCTCATGAGACCACAATCCTCACTCTTCTAATGTTCTTAGTCTTTTCTAACCTAGTGTAGGAGGGTCCCAATTATGCTTCTGCGCGTGGGTATTTTTTAGTTATTCTAGCACCCCCTTGTTTGTTTTGTAATTTCTACACATGGTTTAAGATACAGTATTGCACTAAACCAAAGAGAAACATAATTTCAAATATGATGCTACGAAGATGTACATTTAAAATATTTATTCTTCTGATGACATTTACTAAATCCATTATGTTCGTTTTAGTTTACCTGCATCCTTGTTATGTAGACAGGCTTGTTCATTATTATCCAACTTGCTGTTTCATAGCAGGGTGGAATGGTCATGGACCCATCATATGTAATGAAACTAGAGGTCTCGGGATAAAGTTCCTCAATATTAAGTCCCTGCAGTAAGTATGCATCATCTAGAGAATAAAGGGGGAAAATGATCTAGATCAAGCAATATTTTCACAAGACAAACTTTGTTGCGCATGCCTTTTACTTTAGAACCTCAACCTTAGATTTACTGAAATAGAAGGTCAAATGAATATACATTGTGCTCTGTACAAATTGATTGTTCAACACATGGACATTAACAGATATTATTATTTTAATATCGTAACTTTGCCCTTAGATGCTTGCTCACAGGTTCTGTTGACTTCACTGGGAGTCTAGCACAAGCATTTGCAGTGAGAATTTATTTGGCCCTGTTTTAGGTATTTGGGTTTAAAGCTGGTTGAAGTTGTATTTATTGATTTGGATGCATCAGTCTTTGGAGAATGCCGACTTACCATATTTTTGGAGTGATGAACAATTTTTGCTCAACAAAACCTTGGGAAGGCCAAGAGTGCTAAAGCTTAATTACCCTTGTTTGAGAGAAAAGACTGTCCTGTCTTGTTAAGGTTAATGTCTGATGATATAGCTGCTCAATGAAGCCTGCTGTCCTTTAGTGGGCACAGTGGGAGTGGATGCAGTATAAACTCAGAATGCTCAAGTCAGAGGTGAGAAAATATGCTGTAAAGAAACTTACTGGGCTTCCCACTTTTTTCATAGCCTCTCTGGTATTAATGAAGTGTCCCTTTGTAGACGACTGCAGAGTGTGGACATGTGCCAGCATATAATTAGAAATGGATATAACTTTTAAGATCATTGAAGCTGCTCATCCCCTGCTATATTGTATGTATTATTGCTGTTACATAACACTACCCCTGCAGTGCTTTCTGCAAGTCTTTCAAAGCTGTAACCTGATTTTCCAGGATTCTCTGCAGAATTTCAGACTCAAACAATTCCTTACTGGATATTGTGCTGGGGTACTTTACATTTAAACTCTTCAACTGTCTCCTCTACCAATATGATGCATCACTGCGGGAGCTGGGCTGGTAAGATGAAGTAATGGTGAAATCTCAGTGGCTGCTTTCAATTGCATGTAGTGTGTTTGGTATGGTTCATTAGTTAAGCAAATACTATGTGGGCAAGGAAGGTGTGCTACCATGCTGCTAACTAAGCACATTTCTTCTCCTTTCAGTAAATGAAAGGACCTGCCATTGACATTGATGGGGAGATATGGAAGCAAGTGCAGTGGAAATCAAATGCTAAGATTCCTGCTCATAGACTAGAGACCTCAGTCTAAAGCACATCAATTCTAATCTATATCAGAATGGTCATGACTTTCCACTGAGTTTATCTGAAGTTTCCCATGCAACATTTATTGTAAACTTAACTAGAATAAAAACCACATGTTAATGAGCAATTAATTTACAATCAATACATCTTTAAAACAAGCTATTGAAAAAGAAAAAAGGGGGAAGAGTTTTTGAGATTGTAAATATATTTTTTGTTCACTTTTAAGAAAGTTATGAAATTCATGCTAAATGTTAGCTTTTATTAGCCAAAGTATTCAGTGTAGATGGCTTCCCCTTAAACAGCTGACAAGTCAGGCAGTTACTTCGTTTCACCAGTTACACTCTTTTCTAGGACAGCAGCAGAAATAGCCATGAAAGTGAGTCTTCACATACTTGACCATAATGGAAGTAAATGACTTGAGTCTTTGACTGATTCAGTTGCAGTACGTGTGTATCATATAAGCCACATTTCTCCAGGTGTCACTCATGAAGTATATCAACTTACTTTATTCATGCTCTACTTTGTGTCACTAGTATAATAAAGTCTGTACCTATTGTTTGAATATCCTCATTTACAACAATATTTACATAAAATGTCATTGATCAACATCCATGGTATTGCACAGTTAACAAACAACCTCCACTCCTTCCTCCTCTATTTCCCTCTCCTACCTTCCAAAAAGAAAGCAGAAAAGTTGCAATGATCAAGGAAGCATGCAAGCGCTTAAAAATGTGATATTTCATCTCCATTTGAGAGATTGTTGCTAAAGGATAAGGCAAAATACATGTTCTGTGTTGTGTGTGAGGGGAAAAAAAGACCTTTTTGCATCACAAATGCCTGTCTCAGGCAGTAGATGGTTGGAGTGCCCACGGAATACAAATGTGATGGCTGCTATCTTGACCAGCACACTGGGGATTTAGTGAGCTAAATGCATGAGTTGCTACAGCATTAACTAAACGGTCACGTCTCTCTAGCTGGGACTATATAATTCATAACCACCGGTGATTGAGCAGAGACTGGACACACTCACCAGTGGGTTACACAAGAATCATGCCTGCTATCTATTTAAAATCTGTTCAGACTTAATCTTCATTATTTCAGGAAAGATGTCTCCACAGTATATTTTCTTGGCTGTGAGAAATCTGAAGTCCCACCCCTTTTTGTACTTGAAGTCAATATGAATGCAGTTCTATATATCAATTGTGGGGGTCTACTAATAGAGTGGAAAACATTGTTACTCTCACCCAGGTGACTGAGTCTATCACCTTTGTTAACATGTTCAACTTCCATTGGCCGAAGGCCTGGGATTCTGAATGTGTTTCCAAGCCAAAAAATGTTCCATATGAAAGTGCTAAACAATTGCTGTTGCATTACTGAGCCAGAATGGTGTTAAATTTTAACAGCTAGAGAGTACTGACTACACCTACGCCCTATTAATAAAAAAAAATTAGCAGTGCAGCAATAATTTTGCTGGAATTAGTGAGCATGGAATGCATTTTTTTCATGCCAGTGATTGTTTTGTACGAGTCATTACACACCTCTTTTCCCCACATGAACATCCTTCTAATTATTTATAAACCAGGGAGACGGGTATGTTCATTCTAAATGGCAGGGGATCAGTAAGAATAGATAGTTTCAAACTCCAAGGGCCAAATTCTCTTACTGACATCCATATCAACTTCAATGGGTTTGCAACGGTTTAAACGAGAGCATAATTTTCTCTGAAGTGTCTACCAGGAGACTAAAAGCCAACCTAAGAAATTAGTGAAGATCTGGGATGTTGGTAATTTATGGCTTTTTTGGGGTCACATCTCTTTTATTTCACCTGCTCTACTATAGATGGGCACTACGAAAATTAGGCTAGAAGCAATACAGCAAGGTATCACATAGAAGACATGCAGTTGTTGGTATAAATGCAGGAAACTCTACTTGTTTCAGTGGCACTGCCCCTGTTTATGCCAATGGTGAATTTAGCCCATTATTCTTAATGTGGATTTTTAACCTGTGTAAGTGGCACTGTTCAGTCTCCTCAGACAGCAGTTGTCATGATCTAGGGCAGGACTGAGGCATGTAACAAAGGGCTGTACTGAGCCATTGTGGGGGCACCCCCACTGTAGTGCAAGGTCCAAGAAACCATGTGTTTCTGGCAGAACCTCTGGGAGGGAACACAAGAAGAGCCTGGCTGATGATGCAATACCCTTGGGGAGAGTGCAGCAGTTATTCACATCTCTGGTGTAGAATTGTAGGAACTAGACCTGGCCCCCTTTGCATAGGGTAGAACTTGCTGTAGAGTCATTGCATTTCCTGAATGCAAGGACTCCCTCTATGATATACCTCTGAATGGGGAACAGGGGATGCTTGGGCTTTCTGCTCCCTTGAGTACCTATGCAGGAGTCAAGCACCATTTATTTCCTAAATCATTTGCAATGTATCTCCTGGTGTGCCTCTCTCCCACTCTTAGATCTCTTTGCTTACTGTGATGTAATGCACTCAGTAAGTACCATTTGGGTTACTAATAACTCCACAGATTTGAACTGCAGTTATAAAATAATAGTGCTCTGCATATCTCATCCAAGAAATAAACAACCGAGCTTTAAGCGGAAGTCACAAGGCTTAGATTACCAGGAGCAACCAACTGAGCATGTGAGGATTGGGTTTAGACCATCAAAAACCAGGCACAGAGGTGGGTAGGAATATGGAGTGGAAGTAAGAGCTTAAACACTCCACCACAGATGAAGCCTGACCTGGATGACATCCTGAATTCATGTAAACAGGATTAGAAGTGAGCTATCTACCAGGTTGTGGGGCCCAGAGGGGAAAAAAAAACCTTGGGGTTTGAGTCTGATGCAAAGCTTATTGAAGTCAATGGAAAGACTCCCACTGGCTTTACTGGCCTCTGGATCAGGACCTATATTATTACCTTGTTTGAGTCTGAGGGCCCCACAAGATGTAATCTGATTCTTTGGGGCTGACCAGTATTCAGTTGACCTGAGAGCTATTTGCCCACATTGATGTTTAGGATGAATTATGTTCAAGTTGTGGTCTATTTTTTCCACTTGAGACTCTGAGCAATGGAGCCACACCTGGGATGAACTGGGTCCACTGCATCTGTTTTCAGCTGAAGCATGTTTATGGCAAGAAAGTGAACATTGCATACTACAGACACCCTAAATAGCAATTCATGGGAATGACAGAAGAGGTAGAGTTTCTCTCACCATCTTAATGTGACCCTGGAAAGGGATGAAAAGGGTAATGAAGAGGTGGAAGAAAATATTAGGGATCTGGGGCAAAATCAGTACTTGGTCCTGCTAGTGAAGGCAGGAGGCTGGACTCAATGACCTTTCAAGGTCCCTTCTAGTTCTAGGAGATGGGATATCTCCATTAATTTATATTGTAGCCCAATAAAAGCAAATATTGAGCCGGGTCCTTATTTAGTCCAAACTCATACTGAAAATAGGCAGATTCCACCGAGAAAAGCCTACAGGATGTGGCACCTTATTATCAACCTTTGCCTTGAACCACCACTCTCTTTTCCCACCCATTCCCATTTTTCCATATCTTAGTCAAGTTTTTTTCTAGTAGAAATCTTGCATTTTCAATAGTAATAGACTGTCACCCTTTAATGTGATGTCTTTTTAAATGTATGATTTCTATTGAAGGTATAAACTTCATAATATTCAAATTATTCTGGGTGAGGCTTCTCTGCATACTTTGTCAATATCCTTCTTTAATAACCATTTTCAGATTTTGCTAAACTCTAAGCATCATTCCTATCTGCAATCCACATTCTGTTCATCTTGAGCTGCTTATGTCTCAGGATAATTTCTGAACCCGTGAACTTTTCTCTACACAAATTACATTTCATTAGCTTTCACATTAATTTACATAAAGGTCTCGACTCAGACAATTTTCTTTACGGATGTTGAAATTCTCATTCTTTTCTCTGCATTTGTTACACTGATTTTCCTAATTTCCCCCCTTCATAGCAAGAACCACACATAACAAAATTAGCCCTCTTTAAGAAACTACTTAAGCCACATACTTTGCTTTATGAAATTAAAAATGCAACATGCTAAAATGGTAGAACCTAATCCCAGTGCTGTCAGTGGCAAACTCCCATTGACTTCAATGGGAGGGCTTCTGAGGCTGGATAATTAGGGTTCAAATATTGAAATAGTGATATTTTACAGAGAATATAGTGTTTAAAAACTACTCTATCGCATTGGATCTTCTCAGTTCAGAATATGGAATCATAGAAATGTAGGGCTGGAAGGGACTTCAAGAGGTCATGTCATTCAGTTCCCGGTGCTGAGGTAAAACCAAGTACATAAACAATAATCCAATAGGAGAAAGGCATGGTCTAGAGATTAGGAAGAGGATAGGAAACTAAGTGGTTCCAAGTTTTAATTCTAGCTCTGAGTGTTTCCACCTGTTGCCTTGGACAAATTACTTATGCCCAGATTGAGAAAAGTGGCCTCTAATTTTGGACACCGAGGACCTGATTTTCAGAGATGCCAAGCATCCATAGCTCCCACCGCTTATGCCTGGAGCTTTGAGAGCTCAGCACGTCTGATAGTCAGGTCCTTGGTGTCTAAAGTTGGAAGCCAAGTTGAAGTCCAAAAACAGAAGCCTCTGAAATTTGAGACTATGTCCATAAATTTGGCTATAAATTCTCTTGGCTGAATCTGAGATTGGGATACTTATTCGTATGTTCCCCTGTGAGGCAGTTAAGTGTTAAGCATTAAATGTAAGGAAGTAAGTCCAAAATTCAACATCTTTTCCCTTTCAGATGGCTTCTTGGCAGCAATTCTGGTGCAACACATGAAGCCCAAATTTCTGCACAGATTCCTTGGAAGCTAAAGTGCTGGTTTTATCCAACATTAAGTGAAGTGTGGGCTCCTCTACCCGCAAAAGCGTAAACCAACGTGGCATATTTCAGTTTTAAAAACCAATATTGCTGTTTTAAAAGAAAAGAAAACCACCTTCAGCCCCTCAGTTGCCCTACTTTAAACATGAATATTAAAGCAATTTTTCTTTAGAGATATTCATATAGTTCCTGACTAAGTCTATTTAAAAGAACAGTCATTTCAACCTCTTCAAATCCAATTCTTTGTGCCGAGCCACTGGCAGAAGAATAAAACAGGCATTTAAAATCCACTTTGGAATTCCAAGGGGGGGGGGGGTTGTTACGTCCATTTTAACCATTAATATTTTCTTACATTTCAAATTCCCCCTTTGACACATTTTGTCCTTGGGCTTATTATGTAACAGACTAAATATCTCTTACTGCGTTTTTAATCATTGCTTGAACTGCCCTACTTACAGTGCGCCTGACTTTGGACCCAATCTATACTTGTCATTCTGGCCATGCTCTCACTGAAGTAATTGGGACTGGCCATTTTGTTAAGAGTACACCAAGTATTCACTGAGGTTCCCTAAAGCGCAAGTTAAAAAAATCCCAGCTGTTAAATGCAGTATAGAAATCCTTCTAATATATGAAGTAAAATTATTTTTTCAGCAATGACACTATAATCCATCACCCAAGGCAACTTTAGAATGACTTTCAATAACTTTTTCACATTCCCAATTTGCACTAAAAACACTTCTAATCAATACTTGTTACTGCGGAAAGTAAGCTCAATGTATTGCAGCAGCACATTGTGCACTGTGTGTATCTATTTAGGGCTTGATTTTAACAGCTATGTGGGTCAATGTTAACCATAATTAAAATTTTAAAATGGGTCCAATAACATTTGACTATGAAATCTAAAACTACCTACATTTTGCATTTTCACCTTAAATTCATGGCTCATCTCATGACCTAAATTCAGTGTGATTGGAACAGATTTCATAGTTCAAGGTTTGGTTTAAAAGAAAAGGAAAAACAATCAATGAAAGGTTAAAGAACATGGTATCGACACTCTAGACAGAAGCAGCTTCCCTTCCATAAATTTGGGTGGGGGGAGTATTTTGGGCGACAGAGGAGGAAGAGCTCCCTCTGTGGCATAGTCCAGATGTCTGTCTGACACCTGAAGAGCAGTTTGCTGGCCCAGGAATCCATACTTTGGGATTTGGAGAATCAGCAAGGGGAACACGCATCTCTTCCTTATCACTCCATAGGGAATCCTCAGAAAAGTTAATACCTTAACTACTTCTGTGCTGTGATTTATCCCTTCAGGGTATTCTAGGGGAAGTGGCTGGTGAGAGAAACCCTAGCATTTTAGCTACCAAGAAACTGTACTGTCTGCCAGGGTATTTGGGGGAAGGAAAGCAGACCATCTATGAACTGGGCCCAAATCCCTACTACTTCTCTAAGGGTGGGGAGAAAATCCTACCCAGTGAGGAAAAGGTCTGAGGGAAAAATTTGTGAGGGGAGCCCTGTGGTTCTTTCATTTTCATAAGTACCTATAGGGGGAGAAGAAATAAGTTGCATATTTTTAATAGAGAGTAATTAACTATTGAAACAATTTACCTACGGATATGGTGGACTCTCCAGCACTTGAAGTCTTTACCTCAAGACTGGATGTCATTCTAAAATATATATATGCTATTTTAAGATGTAGGAATTACTGGGTGAAATTCTATGGCCTGTACTATGCAAGAGGTCAGATTAGATCAGTGGTGGGCAACCTGCAGGCCATTGGGCCACACCCTGATGTGGCCTGTCAGGGTAATCCGCTGGCAGGCCGCAGGACAGTTTTTTTACATTGACTGTCCGCAGGCACGGTTGCCTGCAGCTCACAGTGGCCGTGGTTTGCCATTCCTGGCCAATGGGAGCTGAGGGAAGCGGTACGGGCTGCAGGGACATGCTGGCCGCAGCTCCTCCCACAGCTCCCATTGGCCGGGAATAGCAAACCGCGGCCACTGGGAGCTGCGGGCGGCCGTATCTATGGACGGTCAATGTAAACAAACTGTCTTGTGGCCTGCTAGCAGATTACCTTGACCGCAGGTTGCCCACCACTGGATTAGATGATCATAATGGTCCCTTTCTGAAATTTAATATATTAATCTTTTTCTCTCAATGTTGCAATCCCTGTGGGGGAGGGAAAAAGCGGGTTTCCATAGGAGGGCATGATCCATCCTATAACAGGCAGCATGCATATAGTAAATATGTATTTAAAGGAAATTTTCCAAGCCTTTCACAGAGAAACCTGAGATCAGGCAAGTTTTGTTACAAATATGAAACTTGTCAAGGTTTAATGGATTTTTCAGAGAGCCTTGGAGAGTTTCAGGCTCAGTCCAAAGCAAATGAGGTTTGCCAGACTTTAAGGTTTAAAAGTAATCCAAACCCCTTGTGAGGTAAATGGTGGTAAACTCAATTTTATAGATGGGTAAGATGAGGCACAGATACCTTAAGTAACTTGCCCAAGGTCACAGAACTGGGAATAGAACAGAAGAGTCTTGATTGCCAGTCCCCTAGCTAACCACTGAACTACATATTCTCCTAGTTTTCAAAAGCAAAATGGGGCTAGGATTTCCAAGAGACGAGATTTCATTTGCTCAATCAAGATCTTTATATTTTCCTGCCTTAAAGTTACCTTCATTGTTAGCTGACATTTAAGCTTTAGTTTTCCATTCAATGGTATGGAATTACTGAACGTTCTCACTTAAATGCATTCCACATACAGCAAATGTACAATACTTATTTTCATGACATCTTCATACTACTACCATTATATGCAGTAGCAATTCAGTAGAAATAGCATCTTTTTAAACACAATTAATAAAAAGGAACCATTGCTTAATATTGAATAAAATGGGAAATACCCACTTGCATGTTAAAAAACATGATCATGAAACAAGAAACTAGGTAATATTTTGTAAATTAAAATATGTTCTGATCTGATATAATTCACTGTTCCACAGGTAACTTCCATTATTAACACAAACGCATTTTCCCCATGTAAAAATAGTATATTTGTTGAATTTAGTTTAATTTATTGCTCTTTCAAACACAATATATGCTTTGAACTTCCAAGTATATACTATATGGACTGATGGCTCTGCTAGGTTCTTTGATAATATTATGTCCCCAAATTTATCCCCAGATCAGCTGGAAATGATAGCTGGCAATACAAACCTTGTAGCTTTTGTTCGTTACTAGATGTCCCTCACATCCTGTGATTCACTAAATATATGCGTTTACATGAACTACATGCAGCTGATAGTCATGGTGAATAAAAATAAACTTACTTTTATATGTTATTCTTGTTATGGTGTCTCTGTTTAACATGCGATTTAGAAATGGATTTGATGATTCAGACACCTAAAGGAGAAAAATGAATAATGTCAAAAACTTTGTTACCACAAGCCTCACCTTTCAGGAAAATATAGCTTGTGTCTGTGTGTGTATGTGTGTATATATAGAGAGAAAAGTATGGGAAAAAAGGCAGATACGTGATTGCTTTGTAGGGCTTTTGCGGGAAGAGGCATAATCAACTATAGATGGGTATGTCTCTAACAGAAGTGGTTAGAAAGTTTGCATCTAAATATAAATTCAATGGAAAATAGAAGGAAAAATTGACATATGGATAAAAATGTGAAATAGAGTCTCGATCTCATCATAATTGAATTGGGTGGATTTATGGGTGATTAGCACTCTACTTGGTATTCTCTCATAGAATATTCAGTGTCATATCATGTGACATCTCTTATATCTCCTATTTCAGACCTCATGCACCAGTCTCCTCCTCTCTCTGTTGTATCTATTTCTAGTCACTTTTTATCTTTATTTAGAATTATATGTTATCTGTGAGATTCCCAACACCAGGCTATGTGGACTGCAAGGGAAGTCTGACTGAGTGAACTGCATACTGTGGAAGGTTGTATGCAGAATATTACATGTATTAGCATTTTATTTTTGCTATTCATCCTGGGATATTTTATTGCACTGTAAGTGGCAGAGCTAACAAGTGGTGTTGTCACTTAGGCCAGGCCCTCTGAAGTCCAACACATTTATGTATCTTGGTTGGTTCTGTACCTGGCCTCCTGGTACTCTAATCAATTCTCTCTGCTGTCCTCTCCTGTCTGGGCTACAGTATGTTTCTTAGCAATTGGATGGATACTGCTGTGACATATGCAGGTTTCAAAACACTTTTATTGTGAGGCTTGGAAATGTCATAAAATGTGTAATATAACCATTATGGGTCTGAACCAGAATCCCACCTCCAAATGGCCCCCAAGCATTGCAAAAGTTCTGTTCTGGATCCTCACCATTTGAGGGACAGGAAACCTCTGAAATCCTTGTAGTTGTTTCCTCAGATTGTTTTCTCTCCTCCACACGGAACAAGCAGGGGAATTCTCCCCAGAATCAGCTCATCCCCCAATATCAGGAGGTGGCCAGAGCCATGACTGATCGAGTGGTACATGTAACAGGATCTGGTGCGTTCAGCAATTTTATCTGTGAAATTTTTTTTTACCCCTCAACATTTAAACATACTGAAATATTTGGCAGTAGGTAACAGCTATGTTCAGTGACCATCAAACACTGTGTCTATTCTGATGCACAATTATTTCAGGGAATGATTTACACTGACTCAGACATTCCAAACAAAACATGCACTGTCACTATATATGGAAGACAAAGACCCAGGTATCTGTGTGAAGGGAAACTACAAATCAGGTTCGACACTTGGGGTTATTCATTACATTAGGAGCGCACCTAAAGCAGTACACAGGAATGATGAAGTTATTCACACAGAACTGAAAATTGTGGGCAGTATCCAGGAGATGCATCAATTCTATCCCTTTGCACGAACTACAGTTAACTCACTGGGCTCGCCGAACAGTACAATATAACAGGGAGGAAAGAGATAACCTGAAGAGCTTTCTGACAAATACCTCAAATATTAGAGCTATACAAAAGGCAGCAAGGAGGTCCAACTTTCCAAGATAACTGGTGAAATAGATATTTGAGTTATGAGGTTGCTATTTTGACAGAAAGTTTGATCCTTCTAAATTTATATCAGAGTATACTAAAAGGGATTTTTTTTTAAACTGACTATCTAATTTCTGGGGACATTGTCTACATACTTTGAGGTGCAGAGTAAATCAGAGCATCCTTCCCCTAGAAGGAGCAGCTAATGTTTTGCAATAACAGTTACTAAGGCAAGGTGGAGGATACACAATGGTATAACTCATGTATTGCCGCAAGGATGCAATAAGAGGAGAAGAGGATTCTAAAGTGTTTGAATAAACTGTGAGCTCTGAGTATTAACAATAGATGTAGAGGAGTGTAGAGGGTATGTCTGGTATGAAGGTTAATAGATAATCATATGGTCTTCTACCTGTCTGAAATGCAAATAAGTAAAAGACAACTAGATTTTCAACATTCTTTCAGTTTTGATAATCTAGGGTGTTTTAAATGACATTAGTAGGGAAACTCATTTCTTGATTTATAACCAGTCACCACTCCTCTAAAATGCAATTGTCCTCTCTCCCCACTCCTCACCCCCATGAGAAAGGGGTTCATTTTAATTATATACTCACTTTTGCATCTCTTCAGGACACCTCAAATCTGCAGAATTAATAACTTCCCTGAGCATTTTAACATGAAACTATAAACTGCTATAGCTGCTGTTTATTGTATCAAATATGTTCGTTTAACTGTATCTTGTCCTCCCCACAAAACTGTTTTTCTCCCACCTGGTGTGTTTTCCCCATTAGACTGCAGGCTCTGTGGAGCAGGGACAGTCTCTTTCATTATGAGGGTACAGTGCCTAGCGCAATGGGGTCTCTTGACTTCTGACTGAAGCAACAGGCGCTGACAGAATACAAATGATGATGACTAGTGCTAATTCTAAAATTCTGTTCACGGCAAAATCTCAGTAATTTAAACATTAGATAATATTTATGAAATTGAAATACTTACTTTCATAAATATAGAAACTACCACCAAGCCATTGGGACTTTTTGCAGCCTCTGTGACATTTGTATACAACTCATGATTATAGTGGATTAGTTGAACCTAAAAGATGCAAGAGGGGAAATTATCATTAAACAGTGGAGAATCATACTGTGCATTGTCTGCAAATACTATTTTGATATATAGGCTGATTGTTTTTATTAGGATCCCCACCATGCTAGTAAACTTTGTAACAGTGCAATTTTTCAGAGGTTTTTGCAACATGCATTATTTTAATAATCTCAGTGACCATCTGGCTCAAACTGGCACAGCACCAGGGTGTCATCTTCTAAATTGCTGTTAAGTGAATTTACCACATATGAAGTGCACTGCAGGGGTTGGCATAATTTCCCTGCTGCAACAACAGTTGCCATAGGCATCAAGTAATATGTACTCTTCAGCATCAGCTCAAACTCAGAGCTGTCAGGGGTTGAAATATTTGCACAAACATATAAGACAGAAAATGTTGTTGCGCTTTGTAGCTGTTTACAATTCAAGAGACTAATGTCATTGGCCAAAATTTTCCAAATTGGTTGCCTGGAGTTAAGCACCTGTCATTAACGCTTGTCTTCCCTTATTCCTCCTGCTTGTTTGTTGCATCAACTTGGCTGCATCTTATCTTAATTTAAAATCTCTATTTTAGATTGTCAGGCCCTTGTTTCTCTTCCTGTATGTCTGTACAGTGCACAGCACAAGGGGCTCAGATCTGATTGGGGCCCTTGGATACTACTGTAATATAAATAATAGTAATAAATAGCCTGATTTTTCAGGGATGATGTATGCCCTTTACTCCCAATGTAGTCAGAGGGAACTGTGGGTATTCAGAATTTCTGACAATCAGGCAACTTACTGAGGTGCCTCGCTTTAGGCAACCAAGACTGAAAAATTAGTGCCACTGTTCCAGCATTTTTAAAAGTCTAGCATTTGGAATTTAAACCCCAGACCCTCAGAGGGCGGTCATGATTTAAACTTAACTTAATGGGAGAAAAAAATCTACTGGCAATAAAAAAAACAAAAAACCTTCATGGCATAAAAAAGCATTTTTACGACCCCAACTGAACTTACTGTGATTCACTGTGTGCTAATTGGTGTGATATTATGCCAGGTACAGAGCATCATGTATGTTATGTAATAATAATAGATTTTTAAAAAATGGCGGTCATATCTCATTAGGGTCTACATTTCTGTTTCTTTTGCAAATCCATAGAAAATGGGATTTATGAAGGGGGAGCTCACCAGCGATTGGGAGAAATGATCCTCCCCCAACATCAGACCAGCATTCTCCTTAGGCACTTCTATAGCTCAGACTATCATAGTGGCCACGGCTGACTTAAAATAGGAACTTTGGTAGTATATGCATATTTCTACAGACCACATAGGCAGATGGAAAAGGACTGAGCTAGCCATTTACATGTTAGTATGCATCTGAATTCAGACTATCTGAATACTTGGACCTAAGATCAGCATAGAAAATGGGCAATATTTCCTGAACTTGGGAATTCTGATTTAAACTCAGATTTAAAAGTAAAAACCACTATGTTACACTGTGCTATCTGTTACCCTGGTGAAAATCTGGAGTGAATCCACTGAAGTCAAAGGAGTTACACCAGCTGAAAGGAGAACACAAACTGACGTCTGTATATTAATATCAAATAATGTCGGCAAAATTAAACTTGGAATTTTGAATTTAAAGAAACTTTGAAAAGTTTTGTTCCATTCATACTACTTGAACTCACAAAGTTTATGTTCTGCTTAGCTCACAATATCAGATCAATATCAGACCAAAGGTTCTCTCTTACCTCCAAATGGCTAAAGTCTTTTATAGCCAGCAAAGAAGCTGCACCATAGAAGGCTTTCCTCCCATGAGATGATCATGGTCATGGAGAAAAATCTTGCTAAAATGGGGTTTAATAACCATAATGACTCTGTCCCTACGACAGATGGAATGCTTAGTGCCCCAGTTGTGCAAGGATACAGTAGCAAAGATTGGTGTAGCAAGAGTTACCTGACTTTTTTGTGATGTATGTATTAAAAATAATAATGTTAAGGCCTTTGTTTACCACCAAAATATGTATGTCCATTAATGTGTGAGCCAGCAGCAATCAAAGTTATGGCATACATTTCTAAATCAAGCAGAACCTACCTGATTACTGCCTCATTAATCATAACTGGAGAAATAAATGATGCCTTATAAACTTTGGGAGTATTCAGTATTTTCCTATACAGTGCCTTGACTGCAAAATGCATCTGGCATGTTACGTGTAAATGCCTGATCTTGCTGCCCTGACTCACATAAAGAAAAACACCCAATCTGTATATACATGTTCAATAAAGGCATCATCATGCTTAGCCACAAGGATATTGGATGAGCTTATAAATTCCTGAAGGGCACAAGAGAATGTTTGCTTTAGTACGTTGAGCAGGCCTGGACCCTTAGCATACAGTGTTGCCTTTTACAACTCGCATTTAACGACCCCAAACAAAACAAAAAAATCTGAACGTGAGGGTCAAAATGGTGGTCAATGTGTTAATTTTGACTATTTTGCTCCTCTGCTGGATTGTGAACTATCAGTTGACCTTTTTACAACTGGCACAGTAGGAAATTTTTAAGCAAGACAAAAACAAACAACCTGGAAGCAGGAAGAAAAAATGTCAAAGTAGGCAATGAAGTCATATTCTGAGCTTTGAGAGTCAGTAGAGTTGGAGGAAGCATTAACTATCCTATTGTGGCATGTCTTCTAAAGGTCTTGTAAAGAATTAATGAGAGTTTTCACTAAACTGCAAACAGAGGTTCTAGGCTCATTAGTCATCACCTTGTGATGTTACTGAATTTTTATAACATCTTAGCCATAGGGACTGTGCCCTTGTTGACACTTTTAAGCTCAGCAGCATACATTCTGATTTTATTTACTCGCATTCACTTCAGCAGCCAAAGTCAATCAGTTAATTTGTGAGGAAACAGGTCATGAAATCTGCTTTAGATGGGATTTTCTTGTATAGTAAGTCCCTCAGTTACCTAGGTAAGCTTTGTTGATCTAATGAACCAAACTGTAAGACTGGCTGGACTGAGTAAAGTAAAGGTAAGAGACCAACTTCATCTTTCTTTTGTAAGTGCAATGCCCATTGAGGACAACTTGCAGAAACCATGAGAAAACACTCAGCTCCCATTCCAGAGACAGAATTTGTAGGAACAAGACTAGTAGGTGGAGTGAAGGGAAATCATAATGCTGGAATGGGGCTCTACAGTCCATGCCAAACGTGTGGGCTCAAATTGTTAGGTGATTAGTGGGCATCTATGCATGTGTGAATTAACAGGCTTGATCTGATGGGAAATTGGCTGACTAGTTAATTTATCCACTGTTCTATAATGAATCTCTCTTTCCTATAATACACTCTGATCCAGAGGAACATTTGTACTTAGCGTGACCAGACAGCAAGTGTGAAAAATTGGGACACTTTTTTGGGGGGGCGGGGTGGGGTGTATAATTGCCTAGATAAGACAAAGCCCCTAGTATCGGGACATCTGGTCACCCTCTTTGTACTATTTGCTTGAAACCCCCTCACCTGTACCAGTGCTTCCAACTGGTGCCTGTTCCAATAGCCCTGCACACACACAGACTATCCCTCCTCCCACAACTGCTCAAATTGCTCCAGGGCTAGTCCCAAATAGTATGTTTAAAAAAAACAACAACAAAAAAACGGTTTCAACATAGGTTGAGGCCGAACTTCCAACTTTGCTAACTACCATAGTGTGGAATGAGCTACTGTTACTAAGAAGAGCTGGTTGAAAAATGGGAAATTCTTTCTGTGAAAATTGTTGCCGAAAAATGTTCCTTTTCCACAGTAAAAACACCGAGATTCAATTTTTTGTATGACCAGCTCTACTAAGTAGGGCCTTGATTAATCCACTTCTCCAATGAGGTAAAAGAATGGACAGTGAGAGGTCATGGTGGGAATGACTTAGGCTTTAGTATCATTATCATACCATGATTAGTCACTTGGCCAAAAAGAAAAAATTACCAAATAAATCGAGAGAGACACAGGTAATATCTTTTATTGGACCAGCTTCTGCTGGTGAGACTGACAAGCTTTTGAGCTCCACTTGTCTCTGAAGCTTGAAAGCTTGTCTCTATCACCAATTGAAGTTGGTCCAATAGCAGATATTACTTCACTCACAAGGTTTTCGTATCTTGGGACCAACTCTGGCTGCTGCAGCAACACTGCAACGAATACATCAAAAACAGTTAAAAATTCAGATTCTATCAGCTCTCCTTCTCTTCTCTCCCCTGCCCCGGAACTTAAATTCTATAAACAAGTAATTTGCATATCAACAAATCCTTCCAACTACCTGTTAATCAAAAAGTCCCTTTGGATGACACTGACCTGCCAAACAGCACTGTATATTATAAAGATTAAAACCTTCTAAAGCATTCATTTCAGTCCCTTTGTTCATAACATGTTAATTAACAACAAGAATCAATTTATGTTAGTAATTTCTGAATATGTAGTCATACTGGAAATGTACACCAAATACAATCTCCAAACAAGCAATTTCCTCCATCAAAATCAAGCTGATAAGCAATTTAGTTAAAATGCATTGCTAAATAGCCCTGATTCTGCTCCCATTGCACACATTGGCAAAACTCCCATGGGACTGGCATTGAGTAGACACACTGATCTCGGTTCTCATGATATTAATTGACTACATCAGACATTTTAATAACCAGATTGGCTTAATTTTTTAAGGCAACTAGATTTAAACTCTATTTATAATGACAATCCAACTTCTCTAAATCAACTGAGCAGATGGGGGATTGCAGCTACTTCAATTTAATTCCAGCGCAAGAAGTTCATTGTATTACAAATGTGGTTTTTTTTGTTTTTTTGTTTGTAAAAAGAAGCTTTATGCTGAGGATCCCCAAATGTGCTTGTCTCCAATAACTGGGTATTCACCTACAGGCTACTAAACTGGTTGAGGAATTAGTTTTTGAAAACTATTCCCCAAATATGCAGAAACATAAAAATTGTATAAAGAAATGGGGTGTGTGTGGGTGAGAGAGAGAGACAGTGAATGAGTGTGCATTAATTTTGCAGGTTTTGCCTTTAAGGAAAAGACCTTCAGAATTTAATATGGAGCGTTAAACTTTCTACAGAATTTTTGAAGGAGCAAAATGCTTGTTAATTTAATTCAGGACGACCCAGAGTCCTCAGAGTACAGACTCCTCACCTTTATTTTCAAGCATCTTTAGCTTTATCCACTAAGTAAACAACTGTTTTCCCACAGCTGCAGATGAGGGTGTGTAGTGTGAGCTGAATCAGACACTGCTGTTTTCTTTGTTCTATTGCTGCTAGCTGGTTTTGAAATACTGTTGTCTGCGCCTTTCAATTATTCAGTCTGAGGAGGAATTGCAGACACTGAGTTCTGAAACAGAGATGTTGTCTAGATTCGAATGTGTACCAATCTCATCCACCAGTGTAGCTGTACCAGTGCAAACTTCTAGTATAAACTGCTATAAAGCACGGTTTGTACCAGTGCAGCTTGCCTTGCTTTCAAGTAGGGGCACGGTCCACCAGTGCAATTTTCAGTTTACCCTCTCAATAACAGGAGTTTGTTTGCATACGTGTGGCTGGCCAGTAATGGCTGGAATCAAGCCAAATTCCCAGGGTAGGCAGGCTCCTACTATCCAGTATTGTAATTGGATTTAAGGTAACTTCTTGTATGAGCTTTCTGTATTGTGCAGTTTGTGTGGCTCCACCATCTTGGCTGTCCTCTTGATCCAGCTGCCTCTCCCAGGACTTTTTATAGTATTGTCTTAGTGCTCGAAAAGTTTTCCACAGGAGCAAAAAAATTAGCAGTTGAAATGAGAATCTCAAAAGGATTCAACCAGGAGCTCCTGGAGACACTGCCCTGCTAGATCACATCATATATAAAAGGTTTTGATATTGATTATCTCCTAGATCGTTACTGCTGCAGTTGTAACCAGTGGAAATCCTTGGAGAGAGTTCTGGCAGGGCAGTGTTTTCTGTTTGAGGAGGGATCCTTTTCCCCATTGGTCCAAAAGAGCCCAGATTTTTTTAACCTTCAGGGCACCCTGGAAGGCCTATCAATACTCTGGGACTTTTCCAGGAAGAATGAGGTGAGGTATTTAAGGTGACTGTATTATCTGTGGTAACTCTCTGTGTTATGGACTAACAGCTTTGTAGATTGTCCTATAGGTGGCGTATTAGTCTGTTGTTTTTTCTCTTAAAGATATTTATCCTTAGGTTGTATGTTTTATATTCATACAGTGCTTTGGGATTGGAGATATAATTAATACATTTAAATATTAATTATAAAATGGTGGATACATTAAAGAATTTCACAGTTGATCACTTAAGGTCACAGTACAATGAACATGGCAGTGCTACAAGGGTATTTTGTTTTTCCCACAGAAGAACTTCATATATTTTTCACTGCACTAATATTTTATTTATTAGGATGTTCTTCAGTGTTAGGCATGCAGGTCTTTTCTTTCTAGTTTCTATATACAGAGTGGTCACTTTCAAAGCGTCCCATATGCAGCAGGCCTATATAGAAAATCCCGGTATAGAATTCTATAGGATGGTTTAAAAAGATATAATTCTCTATTAAAATCTATAAATCTTCAGAGTAACTTCTATAGAAACTTGTGAAATACCTATTGTACTCTATCAGTTTAATCCCTATAACAGGGGTCGGCAACCTTTCAGAAGTGGTGTGCCGAGTCTTCATTTATTCACTTTAATTTAAGGTTTCGCATGCTGGTAATACATTTTAACATTTTTTAGAAGGTCTCTATAAGTCTATATATAATATAACTAAACTACTGTTGTATGTAAAGTAAACAAGATTTTCAAAATGTTTAAGAAGCTTCATTTAAAATTAAATCAAAATGCTGATCTTAAGCCGCCGGCCTGCTCAGCCCGCTGCGGGCCTGGGGTTCCGTTCACCTAGGCCGGCAGCAGGTTGAGCGGGGCCTGCGGCCGGAATCCCAGCTGGCAAGGGGCCGGCAGCCAGAACCCCAGCAGGCAAGGGGCCAGCAGCCAGAACCCCAGGTTGGCAGCGGACTAAGCGGGGCTGGCGGCTGGGACCCCAGCTGGCAAGGGGCCAGCAGCCAGAACCCCAGACCTGCAGTGGGCTGACCCCTGCCCTATAATATTCAGTAGGACTTTTCCATAAAGTGTGGTGCTTAGGTCCTATAGAGTTAAGCTTGTTCCTTAGACAAATCTCACCTTTCAAGTGATGGCATTGTTCTTTTTTGTTTAACAAACTCAGTCAATATAGTGAGGAAAATCCCTTTCAGTTCTGCTTTGCGTTTCAGGGCTCTTAAACAATATAGAATCTTGGTATATGCTATTGAGTTCCTTTGGAAGATTCTCCCACTAAGATCCACTTGCCATAGAACAACAGATAGTTCTTTGTTTTCCTTGAGCAACAGAAGGTGTTTTTTTTCAGGGAGAGGGAGGGAATTAAGATTAATCACTCTCATTTTAGTCAATGAAAATCCAAAATGTGTCCTTGTTCCATCTCTTCCAAGAATGTGCATTGGACCAGAAGTGCGCACACAAGATTTTAGACATCTGAGGTTGGCAGCATAGGGAGTATCAGTATGAGCTGACTACAGTATATTAGGAGTAGTCTACTACCCCGTGTCCCATGCACTGAGTTGTTTACATGCACTGCTCTGGTAAGGCTTCCTACTGTTGACATTATAGATCAGTTTCTGGCTAATGTGCGGGAAAGGGCTTAACTCCCTCCCCTAAGAAGCATGTATGTATATATGTGCGTGTATATCATTAAAAAGCTTAATTATTATGCACGTATATTTTGCCTGAGACCAGCTCGAAATACTTAAATTACGTTGCTCAGATGTTCACATGTCAGGTGCAGTTCTTTCTGGGTGCCAAGAGATACTCTACTTGAGTTTTCTCTTGATCTCATAGCCCAGTAAAGCCTGCTGCATATCTGGTCATATGGAATGCTTCCGTTGTGGCATTTGGGCAAGAGGAGACTGCTGTGCTAGCTTTCTTGGAGACCACAAATTTCTATGGCTTCTATTCAGCAATCTTTTAAAAATACCTGTGAAATATGGTGGTTTAATCTAGTGTGCATACGTAATACCATGATAAACGTTAGATCGCTGCAAGGGGACAATACAAGGTTCTTTAGTACTGAGATATGGAGAATGATTAGACTGATGGAATTTAAAATCTCACAGTCCATTACACAGAACGTTCTCCTTACTGCTGTTGGGAGTAATGGAAATAACCTTTGTCCTACCTGCAAGTGTTATAATTGAGCATATAACCATCTTGATTTGTAAATGACAAGTACCTCAAGGGAAGGGAATGACAGCAGGGAACAGCTAATCTGTAACCGTAACATTTTTTATTATACTATGCTGCCCAATAAACTGTTGTGACATCTGATTTAGAGTGAACACAGAGTACAAAGCACATTTCCAGCTCAGCAGGAAAGGAGAAGTAAACTGAATTGCTCCGGTAGACAAGTTAAGTGTTTTGATGCAAAGTCTTTACAGCAAGTGACTAAGATCTCATTAAGGAAAATATAGATTTTTTTTGTATATACAAGGTTTATTAATAACAGTTAAAGATTTAAATTTGAATGTAATCAGCATCCATTCAGTAATGAAAGTGTAATGAATTAAAACCAAGAAATAAAGTATTTGACTGTTGTATCTTAAAATACAGATGTTGCTACAGCTCTTTTAAAACAGAGCTCAGGAAAAGGAGAGAGGTCAGCATTCTTTTGTCACATTCATTCTCTGGATCTGAACTTAGTTTATTGTCCTCACTTTGTGAGGGAGATTCTGAAATTTCTGTGATGTCCACAGACATTACCATCTACTTTTTTTTTTTTTTTTTTAGACAGTCATTTTTAGATATGTTCTAAATCAGGGATTCTCAGACTTCATTGCACCGTGACCCCCTTTTGACAACAAAAATTACTACATGACCCCAAGAGCAGGAACCAAAGCCTAAGCCCCACTGGCCTGGGCTGGGGGGACCAAAATCCAAGCCCCATTGCTCTGGCGGGGAGGGCCAAAGCCAAAGCCTGAGCCCCATCGCCCCCCGATGGGGGGTGGGGGGTCAAAGCCAAACGGCTTCAGCCCCAGGAGGGGGGCCTGTAATCTGAGCCCTGCCACTCTCAGCTGAAGCTGTTGGGCTTTGGCCCCAGGCCGTGGGGCTCAGGCTTTGGCCCTGGGCCCCAGTAAGTCTAACGCCAGCCCTGGCGACCCCATTAAAATGGGGTACTGACCCACAGTTTGAGAACCCCTGGTCTAAATAAGTTAAAGAAAGTGTGTGTCCTGCAAGACATTATGGCATTTGGCCACTGTGAGTGATAGATAGGGTTTCTTAGCACATTTGATCTTGCTTGCTGTTGTTCCGTCTTGCCAATACCACCCATCACTTCAGGAATTGACGATGATGCAGTGGAAGGTGCCATCTGGCTGATGCTATGACATGGGGCTAATCCTGCAAGGGTCAAAAGGGCCTAAATGCTCAGTGGCTTGAATGGGATGTGAAGATGGACAGTTCATTTCCTTTCAGGATCAGGTCTACAATGACCATCTGAAAGCACTTCTGTTGCAAAATATAAAAACATAGCACTCCAAGTCAGTAGATGCTGTTTCAGTAGCTGAGCTAGTATTTGGGACTATGTGTATTTTTTTTCTACTGCTGTCACTAATTTCTAAAAATTTGCATTTTTTTTCAAAACAGGGTTTGAGCCACTATATGTTTGTTAACAAAATTCGGTGAAATGATCTACAGACTACATTAGAACACATGCTCTGAGCGTTCTTGACACCTGTAGGGATGTCCATATGAGTACAAGAATATGTCTTGTATATGCATCCGAAGAAGTGGACTGTAGTCCACGAAAGCTTATGCTCTAATAAATTTGTTAGTCTCTAAGGTGCTACAAGTACTCCTGTTCTTCTTCTTTTTGCGGATACAGACTAACACGGCTGCTACTCTGAAAAGAATATGTCTGTCTCTCCAATTCTTTACTATATAAATGACAGAGTCAGTATTGGTAAATTCCAGGTCTTAAAAAGTTTTTTGATTTTATTTCATGCACTGTATTCTTTGGACAACTTCTCATTTATTATTTTGTTAAGCTTTTCCTTACAGTGTGCTTGGTACTGTATAAGGCACAGATACCAGGACCAGATGCCCAAGAGAACTTGCACTCTAGAGTATCATAAATAGCCAGCTTTTTGAAGACATGTAAAAGAAGAGACAATATTTCAGCTGCATTTTCCATTAGATCAAAAAATCTGCCCGGGTTGGTATAAGCTTGAACAAATCCTTAAAAACACATAAAAGCAAATGTATTTGTTTATACTGATCTCAAAAATATTACATCTCTATCTCGATATAATGCTGTCCTCGGGAGCCAAAAAATCTTATTGTATTATAGGTGAAACCACATTATATCGAACTTGCTTTGATCTGCTGGAGTGCGCAACCCCCCCCCCCCCGAGCGCTGCTTTACCACGTTATATCTGAATTCATGTTATATCGGGCTGCGTTATATCGGGGTAGAGGTGTATTTGAGCCTATTAGCCAATAGATTATTCTTCCACCTTAGATCCATGGTCCTACTTAATGAACAGCCTTAATTGTTTCTCAAGGAACAACTTGCAGGCCCTTGTCAAATGATGAAGATACTTTCTGGAGTTACCAAAACAGTATGAGGTACTTCAGAAAGGAAAGGTAGATTATAGTTTGCCATAGTCTGTTATAGCATGGAGCTATACCTTAACTAATATTTTTGTGCTGTATTGCCTTCTTCTTGATCCTGCTATGAAACAATATTGCTATTACTTAATAAAAAGAAAATAAATAATTACAAAAATTACATACACCTTTTTTTAACCCTCTCATTGGGTGAATCCTGGATCTATTGAAGCCAAGGGCAAAACTCAAACTGACTTCAGTAGAGCCACAATTTCACCCTTGGGGTCCAATCCTGCAGTCTCTCCAAACACTCCTCTCAAGGAGATTAAAGGTTGGAAGATTGGGTACTAGAAAACATTTTAAATGTTTTTAAATGAAAACACTTTAAATAGTTAAGAGTTATGATGCATGTTAGTTGTCTTTTTGCAAAACTAAAACATCTGTCTCTCTCTCACAGGGTGATCTACCAAGAAATATTAATGTTGCCCAAGATGCTATTATCCACACACTCCTTATTAATTAATCCATACATCTACTTGTCTTTTGTTGTTTTATTTTGCTAAAATCACAGCAGTGGTATGCTTTTATATGTTGGTGTATTGGTGAAATAAATTTTACACGACCACCTAGACTTCCAGTAGTTTACTTAACATTTTATCACACTACTGTGTGGTTTCAAGATTAAAGTAGATTAAAAAGATTAATTAAATTTAATACAGCAAAGAAGCAGAATGCCAAAAACATCTGTTTCACATCATTTTATTTTATAAATCTCTAGTACCTTTGGCATCCTCACTGTATTAAAAATAAAGTTGTTTAGCCTCTTGGTGACAAATTGCTGTTTGCTTTTTATTGCTTTAGCCAGTTATTGTATGTCTTAAAAAAAGGGGGGGGGGGGAAGCAGCCCCACAGTACGGGCATCATTAACACCGAATTAATAGTCGTCTCATCATCTAAATACGTAACAGTATGCCACCAATTACCCTAAATAAATAAGAAAATATAGGATTCTAGTTTTTCCTTTCAAATAGACTAAGGCTAGGAAAATGCAGTTAAAAGAGGAGCTCGGTCTTTTATTAGCTTGTGAAAAGATACCTGTACAAAGGTGTTTGATATGAAATGCAATAGTCAGTAGTTAACTCTGTACCTGGTTGTGAAACCTACATAAAAT